>NC_042299.1:5528139-5735639 GCF_901000725.2 Takifugu rubripes
GCAGTCTTGTTTGTGGGCCTAGATTATATTTCCTAGATTATGCGTCGTTTTGTGCCTATTCACTCACCTTCTGTCTGAGCTGCTGCCTTTTACCAAGTCTGGGCTTGCTGTCCCAATCCAGGTGGATTTATTACACAGGTGTGAGTATGTCTCTGTGTGTGTGCAGCCATCCCAAATATCTTCCCATTGGGAATGTGAGCTATAAATATACAGTAGCTACCTTTAATTCGACATTAGACAGCATCCATGATGATCTGCCGGATAGTCTACAACCATATTCATTTGGTGTGTGTCTATTATTGTTGTGTATTTGTAGATGGCACAACAGCAGGAGCCACTTTATGATTTCCCTGAGCCCGCTCAGCCATCAGGGCACAAGTTTGCAGGGCATCACAGAGGACGGGGCTCCCTGAAAAGCATCAGCGTACTGGACCGTCTCCTGCTCACAGTTCCTGTCTGGTTTCAGCTGTCAATTAATCCAGCTACTGCGCTGCATATCCTGCAGAGGGAACCTCCTGGGGTCAGAGCCACATACACTTATCCTCAAGAAAGTACACAGTCACACACACACGTCTCTTAAACCTCGCGGGACCTTTCCCACAGACTCATGAATGCATTCTGTGTCTGACAGACCTTCCTGGTGCGCAAATCCCGCACATCTCAGCGGAATGTGCTGTGTGTACGTTTGGCCGATGAGAGCGTACCATCCTTTGTGCAGCAGTTCGGGATCAGAGAGGAGCAATCCAGTGAGAACGCTTTGTAATGTCGGATTTCAGACCATCGAATTTGAAATTTGATTTTTTTTTAAAGACTAGAATTACTGATCAAAATCAGACGGTCAGTAGAGTAAATACTTGTTTTCAAGGAAAATGTCTTAATTTCCACTAAATTTGTACATAGCTAAAAATAGAGCATAGACTTTAAGTGTAATTCATTCCTCAACTGGGTGTTTTCTCTCAGCTCTGTCTCTGGAAACATCGGCCATAAGCTTTCCAGACCTCCCGAGACTAGTTTCCTTCTACTGTGTGAGCAGGTGAATGTCACAGATTCTCTTTTCTCTCCGGTCCATTGTTTCATTCCTGCACTGATCACTCTGCATCCTCTCTGTGTGTCAGAGATGTGTTACCCTTTCCTCTAGAGCTTCCTGAGGCCATCGCAAAGGCAACATCGCACAAAGAACTGGAGTCCATCTCACATATGGGAATAGGTTGGTGATCGTGTTTCCATTTGGTACAGGCATTGTAAACATGGACGTAAATAAATACACTTAGATTTACTTAAGGTTTATTGCCAGAAATTTGAATTTATTCCCAGAAAGCTATACTGATGTATCATAAATTAATTTACTTGTATTTCTATTAAAGTTTGGTTTAACTTTCACAAACGTTTCAATTTGCTGTTTTTGCTTTTATGCAGGAACTTTTGGGCAGCATTGAAGTAAAGCATGCTGTGTTATGTTTCCATGTAGTAGATTAGGAAATGTAAAACCACAAATATGTGCAGGCCTCCTAGAGGATTAAATCACACCAGACACACACATCTGCCCAAGCTCTGTGTTACAGCGACGTGGTAGTTACAGGCCACAGGAAATGTTATTTCAATCAAGCAAGTCAGAGTTTAACTTTCCTCAACACCTTTTGTAGAATTCTGGAATTCACACCTCAATGTCCGCGGCCCCCGGGAGGCACCTCTGCCTCAGAAGGATCAGGAGAAGCCAGGCAGCATAAGCACAGCCCCTCCTGGCCCTGCACCACAGACAAGTGCTTCACCTCAGTCTGACTCAGCTCCACGGTCTGATTCAGACAGCCTGTCAAATGCCAGCAAAGCTCCTGCTCCTGGTTTGACCTTGTTCCATGAGTTTTGTCCTATTAAGACACGCAGCCCCAGAGAGCTGGACTGTGGCTCTGGCCAGGGTGCCCTCTGCTTCATCAACCCCCTTTTCCTACAGATGGAGAGCCCACTGTTAAGAAGACGCATGTTCAAACGCAGCCTTAAGGTTCGTGTTTCCACAGAGACGTCGACCCTGCTGTCGCCCCCACTCGCTCCTCCACCTCCACCCCCTCTGATGCCCAAGTCCAAGGGAAAGAGTAAAGGTCTTCAAAAAATCCAAGGCCAATGTAAAGCCAGTCAGATTGTTCAGAAACAGACAGAGGACAATGCCAGTGAGCCTCCACCTCCTACCCCTCACATCCGACTGCAGCAGGAGCAGCGCCCCACACAGGCTTCATCTCAGCTCCCAGCAATAATGGAGCAGCTTCCGGATAACTCAGACTACATGCAGCCCTCACCTGTGATCAGCTCCTTCCACCCTCCCTCACTCTCTCCATACCTCTCCCCATCTGCACCTTCTCTGACACCTCAAGCTTTTCCCAAAGCACCATCTCCTCTTGAGTCTCCTTCACTCTCACCCTATCAATCCCCATCTCTTTCTCCCAAGATGCTCAGCTCAATGTCTCTACAGAGCCTGCCCAATGTGTCACCTTCTCTTTTTCCTTATCAGTTTCCATCTCTTTCACCTCTGATCCCATCCAATTCTTCTTGTACCTCTCTTTCCTTCCCCCCTTTTACTGCTCCTTTGACAATAGATCAGCAGGGATCAGACAAAGGAGATGAGGAGGCCATTGCAGGAATAGATTGCAATGATGAAGGTGGTGAGATAAATGGAGACGACGGGCAGGGTTTGCTTTTACAGATGGACACTGTTTGTCTGAAGGACGAAGAAAGCTGCTGCTCCTACATTGGCCAGGAGAGGGTGGAAAAGAGTAGACCACCCCAAAGCAATGAAACGCGTCTCGAGTCGGATTGAGATAAAGAATTAAATCATTGTGTACAATCACATTATATCAGAGGAAAAACGCATAGATTCTACGTGCATAATATAAGAATGTGTATTATTTAAAATTTTACACGTATACCAAAGTCAATGCCTTTACAGACACAGGTGTTGATTGTAGATAAACATTGTGAATATATACATCGGTGAATAAATATGTGCATAGTGATTTTTTAACTTAAAGTATTTTCAAATAACCATCAATCCTCTTGTTTTGCATGTTTTCACTGCAGACTTTCCTGTAGCATTTTCAACTTTGTATTTCTTGTTTCAATTTTGTTTGAATAAATCTTTCAGTCATTTTATCTCAACATAATGGCTGCTGCTTTGCTCCATACAGAGAAGAAAATTACACAAACACAAAACTAGACACCAGATATTCAGGATGAAGTTCTCTTTCTCTAAAGTATCTAGATGTTTATGCATAAATGTACATCCAAGAATTTAGAATTCTTCATATCATCCTTTCAACCAGGTGTTGAAAGATTCTGCTCCATCTTGACATGAGAGCATCCCTCAGCTGCTGCACATCTATGAGGAGAATCTCCTGCTCCACCACATCCCAAAGCTGATCTACCTGATTCAGTTCTGGTGACTGAGGAGGTGCCTGCCCCCTCCCCAGTCATTATGATTATTCAGAAACCAGTTTGTGTTGATCTGAGCTTTGTTAAATGGCAGAAGTAGCCATCAGAGGATGGTCCACTGTGGTCCTACAGGGATGGAGATGGTCCGCAACACCTTAAATGATACTCATTTGTTACTGAGGGGCCAAAAAGTGTGCCAAGAAAATACCCCCTACACCATTACACCACCAGCAGGCCAATAGTTACAATCTTGAAGTAAATTACACACATTTAGTCTGTTACAGAACTTTTTATTAGAAATGTGTGGCATCAGCGTAACACTACCATTATTAAATCCTTAAACCATGGACCGGCGCTATATGGATTTGTGGCCGACATCTCCGCAGCGTTGTGTGGCCCTGTCAGCTGGCAGTTTATGTAATCATTGAGAATCACTTATGCAGATAAACAAAAAGCGTTTCTGATACTGTCTCTTAAGACTGAGGCGTCGCATCCATCTAACTACACCAGCAGGGGGCGTCGTTTCGGCTCATCTGCAAAAGGTCAGACTCCAACTTCTCAACATCATCTTGGAAGCGTTCGACAAATGAGCAAATCAAACCTGCTGCACTGCTTTCATATTCCACTAGCTCTACAGCATCTCCTGGAAAAGACATATGAAAAAGAGGTGTTTTAAACACTGCTTGTAAAATCACAGGTGAATTGTGCTACAGAAGCATGTATTTACCATTGATTTTGGTGTTGGCCTGGACAAACATCTTACGAGCTTCCTTCCTGAGCAGCACTGTTTCCCGCAGACGCAGGAAGTTGTGTGTGCCGCTGTCGCTGACTGTGGAATACTTGTCATAGAGAGCCCGACCACCTTCCACATCGGCTGTTGATTTGAAAACCTATGGGTAGGAGACACATTCATTACTTATTTTAATTTGCAACCGAGTCAAAATGTAAATTTGAGCTTCCCCAATTAGTTTCCTAATTAGTTATCTGACAAAATGTGTATGTATAGATCTCAAATACATTTAAAATAAATATATAATGGTGGTAATGGAATGCTGATTGAACCCCATAGTCAATTAAGACCATTAAATTTAGAAATATTTCGTTATTAACCGCAACATGTTGCCACAACGCACCTGCAGTTTACAAAGGAACCTGTGGATGGCGCTTTTGCCCACAGTGTGGATTTTGCTTCGGTCCAGTCTGATGCGAGCATCAGGTTTTCCATCCTGACCTGTCACCTCCTCCAGGCTCACGAGGTCCTCCCCAGCCTCAATCAGAACACGCAGGATTACGAAACGAGCCTGCATGTGAGCCTGACACACAGACACAGATACACACGTTCAGGCAACATTCGCTGTATACATTTCCAGAAGTTTATGTAAACAGAGGCCGACATTATGCAAGCTGCACAAATCCAAACTCAAATCTAAATTTATCACTCTATAAGGAACACATCTGAAGCCGTCTGCACGTCGACTGCTCATCTAAACACACGTGACGCAACACTGAGTACCACTGGAAATCCAACCTTCAACCAAACATTTACACATGATGACTTTGTGCTGCGACACAGTCGATGTTGGAGGGGAGCGGTATTGGCATCACCTGTCTCCAGCTCTTGCTTTCGGGAGTGTAGAACTCAAGGCCCAACAGTCCGGCTCGGACCATGCTGAGCCAGTTGATGTACACCACCTCGTCTGCATTTTGACCCTCGTGGCCAAAAATACTGGAAGGTTAAGCAGATAAAACACACCTGGAATTCATCACACTTGAAAAAGAAACTATGGTTTGTCAAATAACTGTCCATCAGTCTGTCTGCATTAGTATCGGACAGGACATTCTACACGACTGGGACATTCATGAAGATACAGAGTGTTATAAATTGGTGGACCTGAGCACGTCCCTGTTGAGACACAGGTAGAGTCCAACACACTCAGCCCGACATTCTTCATAAGAGGAAGCGATCGTTGAGAATTTGCTGTCCCATGTCTCGCTGCCCAGATACCAAGTGGACACCTGGAAGATGTAGTGATGCTTTTAGAGTCCTTTAACCAAGAGAATAGCAGCTAAACAGCACAGCTCACCTGTTCTCCAGTCTCTGGGTTGATCACCTTTTCTTGGTCAAAGTTAAACTTGCCATTGTCATCCTGGAGAAAATGGATGGTCAAACCAAAGTAATAAATGACAACTCATTATATTAGCATAGAAAAGGTACATCAGTTAAAATGATTCAGATCAGGTTACCTGGACAAACAGCTTGCCACTTCCATGTCCCAGTAACTCGTGTAGTCCAACCTGCACCTCAAAGGATGGTCCCTTCCACTTAATAAAGGAATCCTAGAAAGAACAACACGTGTGTAATTCAATGTAGGAGTCTGCAGGAACCACAAGAACCCCTCTGGAGTCTATTACCTTGTCCTCTTCGTCTAAGAAAGTCAGTTTCTCTTTCTGTGTAGCATAGGCAACAGCCAGGACGTTGCCAAGAGACACATTTTTGAAGCCCTCCGACTGTCTGATGTCATCGTCTGCGCATAAAACAGTCACAAATGTTAACTCGCTAAAGTGTGGCACTAGTCCCCACGTGTGGGTCATAAAGCAAACGCACAGTTCGGTATGTTGATGCCAGCTGGAATTCCACTCCCAGCGAAGGTGAGGACATCCAGTGAGGTAAAATCAGGCTTGAGGAAAGTGTCCTTCTCAAATTCTTGCGGCCAGGGCAGCTCAGGGAGCAAGACTTCAGCAGAGCTCACCAGTTTGGCAAAACGCTGACTCATGGCCTTGTTCACGACTGCAACAAAACCTGGAGGAGACGGCTAAGTCAAGCAGGAGAGGAACAGGTCTGTCTGACAGTTTGTGTTTGAAATTTTCGCACCACCCTAAACAGAGAAAATCAGAGCTGGACAATGTGAAGCTGACTTCTATCTTCAATACAAAAACAATGTTTTAATTACCCTCAAACTCTCCTCTTGAGCCAAAGGGGTCTCTGTAGCTTTCAATGAAACCAATGTAACTGATGGGACAAAAGTAGACACAGACAGGTTACTAAGACAGTTAATTCAAATCCATGAGTGGTTTAGCATCATTGTGGTTTAATGGGCTCACCTTTCAACAATGGGCCCTTTGTCTTTAATCCAGTAGCGCGAGCCTTCTTTATGGGCTTCGACTGAGCCAAAGGTGAAGCTACGTCTGTATTCCTCCAGCATCCGTCTCTGGTTCTCGTTGGCAGCATAGGCCTGTATTTAGCATTTGGAAACACAGCAAAAACATTACAAAATGGAAACGGTGGCAGGAAGAGTGTTGACTCATAATCCCGCGGCCTGTGCTGCTGTATCACATCACCAACATCCCACAAAACCCTCAGGCTGCATTTGTTTTTTTAGTCCTTTCACTCCAATCAAAAGCTTTCCTGACAACGAATAAATGGTCTGTTGCATCACTTCCTGCTGTGCGGAAAAAAATCCACAGTGAACAGAATCATTCAAAGCATGGATTTACCTGTGCTTGCTGCAGGTAATGGCTGACTTTCTCCATGAGGGCAGCATAGTCTCCTCTCTTGACAGAGAATTCTTTGTCTTCAAAGTTGAAAGAGCCGCAGCATGAATCACACTCCCCATCCACTGCACAATCTGAAACCACAGTAACACAAGTCAGATAGATGAATCTCTCTCCAACCACTTCATTATAATTAGAGTCTACATTAATGTCATAGAGTAAAGTCTAAATATTATCTCTTGCACAACTTCTGACCTTTCTGCACAGCTGAAGCCAAACGCACTTCGTAGCAGATTTTACCACCATTCTCCCTCTTAAACAGACGGGTGTTGTAAGCCGACAATTTCTAGAAGACAAAAAGAAAACAACTGAAAGTCTCTAGAAGACGCCATTAGAGGATGAACCATTAAAAACGCGAAACGAGTCCAAATGAGGTGCCAAAATCAACTAAAAAAAAGCTAATTAAGGAATATTTTACCTTTGAATCAAGGAATTTTTGAGCTAGCTCAGCATCTTCCAGACAGCAGTTTCCTGAGAAGTAGGTTGTTATTCCCTGAGGAACAGAAGAAAGACAAAAAACATGACTCAAGCTTTTCCTCTTGGTCCTGCTCCCAACGTACTTCATCCAAATCTGGCTATGGGCGGCCAATTTAAACACAACGCTAAATAGCTGAGGAAAGATGAGGACAGCAAAGAAACAAGCCAGCCATGAAAATGCAAGAATGCACTAATTCCTAATGACCAGAAATCTCATCTTAATATTTGTCCAATCCACCAGAGGAAAATGGTTCACAGCTGGCCTAAAGTCTACATTCAGAGATGCCAGTTCCAACCTTGTCACCCAGCCCCAGCTGTTTCTGTCTGTCTTCCAGGGAGAACATGGAACAAGAGCAACCGTTCCATAGAGCCTCCATCTCATTGGGCTGCTCCTGGAATGCCTGGCTGGCCTTCACCAGAGCTTCCAGCTTGTCCTAGATAAACAGACCACAAGAGCAGGTAACTTCACTAAACAACACTACAGAGCATCAGAGTTGTTAAACTGGTCAAAAGTATTTGTGTTGAACTTAATTACTTCTTACCTTTGGAATATTTGGAATGAACTTGGTGTCTCCAAAGGACTTGTAGTTTCCCATGTTGGCATAAAGACCAGCTGCATATACCAAGAAGGCCTAAATACGACACAAATATGCTTGTTTCTCAACTACTGTGTGGTTTTAAGGGTGTCCTACGAAGCACAAGGAGCCTGTTACCTTGTATTCCTCAGCACTCAGTCCAACTGCTGTGGCGACTTGCTCCAGCTGTGCAGGCGTCTCTTTCCTGAAGATCCTCTGCAGCAAGACAAAAATGTCTGCCGACTCTGGAGAAGTCTGCAGCAGCACTGCCAAACCACCATACCTGGAACAAAGTTTTTACCCTTTGGTCAGTGTTCATGTCTTGTCTGACGTCTTGTCACATCAGTCATTTTAATAAAATTGGTGACTCGACAGAAACAAACTCACCAAGCAGCACGTGACATGTAGTGTGCATACATCTTTTCTTGTGGTGAAAGCAAACGGAAGGCCTCACCACAGTCGAGTGCCGACACACCGATGTTATTTGGCAGGTAGTACTGAGAGTCCACCATCTTCACAAAGTTCACTCCTACAATACTGGGCTGTAGTGGGATGCTGAACAATGAGGACAAGGAAAAGGAGTTTGACCAGTTCTTAAAGTAATCAAAATTTAAGACTTCAACTGTGCCGATGGTGAAACTGCTTTGTTGTCTTTAATTTTAATTGTAGCCCATTTTCCACTCCCAGCATAAATTTAGCATCACATGTTGTGAAAAGTTCAATGGTTGTTTCAACCGTTGATAAAGTTATGTGACACTTGTGCTCCCAAAAAGCAAGGTCACCTCTGAGATCTGACTTTATCATATGAGTGACCTATTTTTAATACCCAGGTATGTGACGCAGAACTTTCTGAGGACCTGCCACTTTTATTTGGTTGTACATTGCCCAGTGGAAAGTTTGAACCTTGACATCTGCAGGCTGCTGTGGTTACTCCTTTTTTCTGATTAAACATAGCACAGTTAGACGCCAGGTCATCGGAGAGGACACTTGACTTCATCTTTTCTTTCCACCTGAGCGACATTCTGGACACTGTCACTACTCTCAAGGTTCAGCTCCCCAGACCCAAAACCGAGTCCCAGATGAAAGAGGGTCAAGCCCCACATTTGTCAGCTAATCATCAAAGAAAGTTGGACAATGTATAAAATCGTTGACTTAAATTACTTTGGCGCAAAGTCTATTTGCAAAAAGACGAACTATATAAAGTTTGTCATTTATTTTGCTTTAATATTGAAAAAGGTCGTGTTACAGTTACAGCACTGATCCACACTACTAGTGAAAGAATTAGATACCAATTGTTGTTAGGTTAGGACAGCTGGCAGCACGACACAAATTCGAGTCAGAAATTGATACTGAATCATTTCTCAGTTCTATTTAAATGTAATTTTGAACTACTTACTTGCACAGCAACGTATTATTTGTGAATTTCCTATGCCGATTTAAAATGAACCTTCTGTCAGAAGCTGTTCAAGCCTCTTGTAACAGATAAATAATTCCAGGCTAATTCCTGGCTATTGTTAGCTCCTAGCATTTATGCTAAAACCAACGTACAGTACAGTATTTTATCTTTGCCATTACGCTGCGTGCATTACAATTTCCCGATTTTCATCAAGTGCATCTTATTAAGTGTCCGTCCAAAAATAAAAAGGGAACTGCATACTCAAAAGCTACTTACCTTCTTCTCAGCTATAGCTCAAGTGAACGTCAAACTGCAGTCTCACGATGTCAACTTACATTTCCTGGATTCATTCAATTTTAGAACCGCCCATCAACCAATGAACAGTTGCAATTTTTGATTGACAGATATAATAACCAATCGCGATGTAATTAACCCGTACTCGTCTGATCGGCTTCATTGGGGTCATTCTTGAAAGAAAATGAAAAAGAGTTATTTAATTCCACCTCAACTCCGAAAACACATACCCATTTCACTTTGGCTCTGATAAAAAAAGTATCATTGCATGCACCGTGTCAATTGACGAGGTGGCCGAGTGGTTAAGGCGATGGACTGCTAATCCATTGTGCTCTGCACGCGTGGGTTCGAATCCCATCCTCGTCGCTTTTCATTTTAGCTTTCTTAATCTGTTCCACAGCCTTTTAAAATTCAATACAGACACAGCAGGCAATTCCACACAGCCGATTCACCCTATTAATATAATCATGTCTTTTTACTTTTAACAAGAAAGAACCAGGAAAAATAATCATTATAGGTTAAATAATCACAGTTAAAGTATCAAACAAGGAATTTCCTTTTTTGTGTGGGCTGTTTATTCAACAGTATTTCCTAGCACATGATATGCACTGGTAATGATTATCTAGACAAAAGCCCCAAATAGTGCTCATGACAGGGTGACTACTTCCATCTGGTGTTCCACTGTGACCTGAACTGTGAGTTCCTCCTACACCCCAGCCCTGCTCCAGTTGTCTTTTTCTTCTGTACATATAGAAATGAGTTCTATATTACATGCCTACATAACTGCATATCACTTATTGGTTCACCCTCTTTTGTTTATTACACTTAATTTAAATCTTCAAAAAAATTACAACTCACACACTTTTTCATCAAAAAATGTTTTTATTGGATTCTAAAAACATGAGGAGACAGTGACTTATTTACAAAGATGTGCAATAGAAAAATATTGAATTTCCCTTACTCAATGGGAGAACCAGTCATCTGCTCTGCGTCCATCTGGTAGTTCAGTGACCCGTTCTGCACCACATAAGGAATGTTAACATCATCTGGGCGCTCTTCTCATCATAGTGCATGCACGTGCACATGTGATTGTTTGCTTTAGGGTTCATGCTTGGGTTTTACCCTCTCTCCTATCAGGAGGCATTGTGGGGAGTATCCAGCGATAGCATTCTGAAAAGCTCAGGCTCTTGTCAACAGCACAGCTGGTGCAGTAGACAATCCCTAGAGCCAACATCACAACTAGGAACACACACAGAGGCACCAGCAGGGCCACCAGCAGCCAGCTCTTGTCATGCTTCTTTTTACCATCAGTAGATCCAGCCCCAGTCTCAGCAGTGCCGATGGTTTCTTCTGTGTTATCCAAGTGGGAATTATCCCTGTTCCCAGTACTTGAGTGATCTGATAGTTCTACTCCCCTGTGACCATTTATGTCCCTAGTCCCTTCCTTACCTTCTACTCCATGAACAATTTCATTGCCTGTTCCCTGTTTTTGTGTTGGTGATGGGACTGTCTGATAGCCCTCTGGTGAGAATACATCCCATTGGCTCGGGGAATTATCTGACCCATGTGTGATGTCAGGGAGGACTTGTTCAGGACTTTCTGTAAGCAAGTCAACACCTAAACTAGTTTCAGGCTCAAAGTTTGGGTCCAGGGTGTATGAAGTGGACCATGGAATATCATGGCTGGGATCAAGGATAGGAATGTGACTAGAATCACTGGGGTCAGGGGTCAGAGTGGAGTATTCTCCATCATCAAAGGAAGGCTGGCAGGTAAGTCCATCTGACTGCAGGTCAAAGCCGTTGTCACAGTAACACTGATATCCCCCCATGTAGTTGAGACACTGCTGCTGGCAGGGTGACTCTCCCATACACTCATCTACATCCACACATTCTTCTCCCTTGCCCAACTCATATCCAGGGTTACATACACACCTAAAAGAACCCACTGTGTTCTCACAGATGCCTTGACAGCTACCCTCATCCAGGCACTCGTCGATATCCACACACTCTCCTTCGTCATCTGGCTGGTATCCAGGGTGGCAGGTGCAATGAAAGGTGCCTGGGATGTTGACACAAACCTGTGGACACGGTTGTTGCCGACATTCATCAACATCGGAGCATCTGCGGCCATCTGGACCCATCTGATACCCTGGGGGACAGGTGCAGCGAACTGTCCGTGGTGTCTCCACACAGTTGTACTCACATCCCATGTCCACACAGACCTGTTTAATGTGGGGTTGATCAGTGGGACCAGCAGAATCAGAGGGCAAATCTGGAGCATTGGTTTGACTGAGAGGGTCTGATTTGCAGCTGTAGCCATCCTCACTTATGACAAAGCCCTCCGAGCAGTAACAGTAGTAGTCTGTATCTGTGTTCTGACAGTACTGCTCACAGCCATGGTCCCCGCTGCACCAGTCCTGGTTCTTCATAGAACTGGTGGGACCGGATGTGCAGAGTGGTGTATCTCTGGACCAGCCTACTGTCTCGTCATCTCTTTCCATGCACAGCACTGTTTGCTCTGCAGGAGCATCCGTGTCTGACTGGTCTGCAGGACAGAACACGGTTGCGACGGACCCATAGGGTACATGAGTGATCAGGGAGCTGATGAGGTGAAAAGGGGTGGTGTAGACAGCTGCACCTCTACCCTCATCCTCTAGGGTTGGACACATCCCTTTGTAGTTATACTGGCAAACATATCCATCCAACGGCAGTGCACAGGAGCCATCGAGCCAACGGAAATTGTCGCTGCTCTCGCGTCCACTCTCAGAAGTGTGGACCGTCATGGCCACGCAGCGAGGAGCCGCACAAGTCCCAGGGCTGTCTTCACGCAGCCAGTTGGTGAACTGGCCATCTTGATCTCCTGTTGGAAAAAGAGGAGGAAGAAGTGATCAGAGATTAAAATGACTGACTTCTGCATCTTCACCTGTGTGGAACAACGTGCGGGTGACCAGTCAATCCACACCAAGACAATTCCTTTTTTCCTGTTTTTACTGATAGTATCAATGTGTTACATCACAAGGTCCTTCCCTTCTGTAGTGTTCATCTTCACTAAGGCAACAAATATACCTCTAATTTATCTTCCTTGTCCTTGTGTTCCAGCTATATTAACAGAAGAGTCGACAGTAGTGTGTCTGTTTTCTGATGTTATAGAGGACGGAAGCTTTATCTGACATCCTTCCGGTAAACTGTATTCGGGAGCAAATACTTTCTTCAAAATCTTCTCCAAATGAAACCACAAAGTAATGTTTGCTTGTTTATCAAGTATAAATGCATTGTGTTTTTTCTTAGTACAATTTAAAACAGTCAAAAACTTAAATGGTTAGAGAAGTTTTTAGGTTAGAAAGATCATTCCTGAGACAGAATATATGAGCGATTGAATTAACATCTGGTTTTTAGCAGGAGAGCTTTGGTAATTACTCCATCAGGCTGAGGGGTCAAGAGTGGACTGAACTTCCCCCCAACTCAATCACTCTGAAACAACAGAAGTTAATGTGTTTGGCATTTGTGAAGGAGTTGTGAAGGCTGCCTGAGCAACAAAGTCAAGCAGAGAGGTCGGACTCAAAGTCACTAACATAACAGCTTCACCTGTGAGAGACTGATGCTCTCACTGTGCTCCAGATTCAGTCAGGAATCGGTTCAGAAAGACTGGTCAAAGTCTACATCTATTTTAGATTGTTATTTAAACTGACCCAATGAGATTTGACAGTCACACAGAAATAGATAAATAAGCTTAATAATGATGGTGATGAAGGTGAAAAAAGACCTGTGACCCAGACGAATCCTCTGAGTGGTCTGCTAGTTGAACACTGCCGCGGGGGTCTGTGCAGCCCGATCCAGAGGCGAAGTCTCTGCCTGGCGCCCTGTGCCTCAGTGCCCGACAGCAGCTCATGAACCACGCCTGCCGCCTCCTCAGTGTGCATTGTTGCCAGGGTCCCGCCTCGTTCCCGGCAGCTCCGTCCAGCCTCTCTGAAGGTTCTCTTCTGGAGGAAGACAGCGTAACATCCGTCTGGGTGGCAGATTGCATCTTTCTCTGCAAGTTGAACTCTAGTCTGCTCAGTCTGTGTCTCCCTCAGCCTCTGTCCTCGGCTCTCAGCAGCCAGACTGCTCAGGAGCCACAGCACACACAGGAGACTCGTGCAGCAGCTGTGGCTGCTCCTACTGCTTTTTTGCATCCTCCTCCAATACATTTGGGTTATAGCCAACATTCAAATGAGCAGGCTAACTTTAGTATAACCAGATCAATTAACCTACACACCAACTTTGCTCTTAGTCATCTAAATTAATGTAGGGACAGAACCAAACACTGAAGAACCTTGATTTTAATCAGACTTTACCATATATTCATAAAAACCCTACAGTGTCAATTAAAAGTAACCAATTATCTGCACAATGGTGACAGTGAGACAAACTTCCACAGGTCTAGTAACCAATCCAGGGGAATCCTTTAGAACTCTGTTGGAGTCCAGTACAATCCATTAAAGCCTGTTCAAGTGCCAGGAGAATCCAAAATCAGCAGAAAATTTGACCTTCAGTAAAGTCCAAAAGAGTCCACAAATGATTCTGAAAATTGTTTGTCCTTTGTATGACATAAGTCGATGCTCTCCAATTTCTTTTTCTTCTTTGGTGACAGAATCTCTGTCTTCCCTCTGATCCTGCTGGGGTTTACTTGAATCTGCAAAGTTGGCTTTCTGACCAGACCTCGGAAAACAGAATTATGAGGGAGGGAGGGAGAGAGGTGGGGTTGGGGGGGTGGCTACGTAGAGGAAAAAGAATAGTCTGCTTTGGGAGAAAGGGGCTGGTGAAGGGAGTGAGCAGAGGGGTTGAAGAGATGGGGTGGTGGTGGGGCAACGGAACTGAAAACCATCAGAGAGTTATGAAAACCATACGGCACCATTCTGTCCCCCATCTAGCCTATGGCTTGAGACGGCCCTCTCTCTCTCTCTCTCTCTCTCTCTTACACACACACACACACACACACACACACACACACACACACACACACACACACACACACACACCCTGCTTCTCAGCATCCACAGGAGTGGAAAGTGTTTGTCAGCTCTGTGAGATGCAGACATTTCCTTCTCCCCTCTTTAATTTTTTGTTCCCCCTCTCCCAGACTCTTGATGATTATTTCTCTTGATTTAATTCTTAATCTCTCTTCCCTCCAGAATTCACAGTCTCCCCCCTCTATTTCTGTCTTTTCACCATACCAGCTGGAGGTTTTTATAGTTGACTGGAAACAGTTGGGTATGGAGGCAGGATCCTTTTTTAACTGTGTGTAAGTTCATTGTTATGCTCTTCTCAATAACATTATATTGGGCACATATGTCTCTGCGTATGCATAAGTGCCGTATGTGAGCATTCATGGTCACCACTTGGGGGCATATGGAGGAGAGGAAACAGGAAATGCCAGATGTGTGTCAGCCTGACCTCTCGGTAGCTAGGGAGTAGGAGGAAAAACCCGGGTATCTCCACTGCCGCCAAGTGCTTGATGAATCGTCTGTTAGATAAATCAGGTTAAAAAAGTCATAAGTAGTTAAAGTTCTAATAGATATTTGCTGTGAGTAAATGTTTTAGAGTATCTAATAGTGAATGCCCTTCTGTACATCTAATTAGATATCATCATTAATTAAAGTATGCAGTATAGTGTGTATGTGCAGTAATAATGGCACTGAGGGGTGCATGGCCTGTTCCTTTTCTGCAGCTTACCTGCAGAGGGAGCTTGTGAAGCTTTAACTTTGGCATTTGTGTTACTATATTACAGCGGCTGAAGTGAGTGGACTAAATGACGCCACTTGCCTTCATAGGTTTGTTTCAAAAGGACAGAAATGTTTGAGTGCTGAGCAGCTTCTCACCTCAGTATGATGAGATGGAAAAGTCAAGCAGTGGCTTCATCTGCAGCGCTGAGGCTCAGCGCAGGACCAGCGTGGCAGCTGTGGAATCTGCTGTTTTTGGCAAATGGGGTATATACAGTTGGCCTATTTAGCTGTTATGTAACATCTAAAGGATGAGACTAAAAGGAGAATAACATTTTAAACCTCAGGATCCCGGAGAACCCAGTGAGCCTCTTGGTCTTGTCTCCCACCCCCTTCTCCTTCTTTCCTTTCGTCTCTTGGATGACCTTTTTTTCTCCTGGGTCCCTATTCACTCTTTCATCCCCCTTCCTCAAATACCTTTGCTCCCTCCAATTTTCTTATCATATTGCTGATATAGCTCATCCATGTTTTTCTCATGATTTGAGCTCTGAAGTCAGTAATTTCTCATCAAGACACCCCCCCCCCTCCCCAATTTTCCCCAATTCCTCCCAGTCCTCTGTTTATTCTATCACTTGGCCTGGACCACCCCTCCCCCGGTACAGACGGCCACGCTACCAGAGACACATACCACAAATGTAATTGATAGAACAGACACTTTCCATGGTTCTGGACTCCCCTCTCCCCCATTTTCGCTTTAATACAGCACCTAAAATGGTTCTACCACCACCAACGTCAACAATGGAAGATGCACACTTCATGAATTGCCTTCCTTGTTTGAGTCAGAGCAACTTTCAACCCCTTTTAACATCTGACCGTTTGTCACTTACTATGTTACTTTATCAGATCATTTTCTGAATCTTTCAACTGTGTCATTTCACTTAACCAACAGCAGAAAATAGCCGTAGTTCATTGGAGGGAGACTGATGGTATCTGTTTTCTTTTCTGATTTAAAGAACATGTGCATTTAAACACATGCTCAAAACGAGGCTTTAAAATAGTGCATCAATATCTTTGATCTATACGTGTTTCTGTTGGTGCATCTCCTGAAAGTTGAATTTGTAAGATTTCAGACCCAAGTGCAGGTACACAGGCTGAAGAACAAAAAGACCAATAATAAGGATCAGAAGGCTGGATTAACCTTTTGTTGTTAACCAGACAACAGAGAAGATACAGCGATGTGAACGACACCCATCAAACCCAGATGGATCTGTTTACATTGCCATCTTGTCCATTAAAGACTTTAAAGCAGCCCTTTTCTGCTCATACACACCCAGATTAGGCTGGTAGATGTTCAACGCACGTCTTTACCATCTTTGTAACATCCAGTCCAGGTAGAATCTGAGCTCCTGGTGGGACAAAAAGCACCTGGACCTCACAAAGTCTTGTATTTATGCTCTACACCACCCAGAAATAGAGCTCACAGAGATGAACTACATTCACTCCCACAGGCACTTTAACCCAACCCATATGTCTGCAGACTGTAGGAGGATGCCGGAGACAAAGTAGACATGGGAGGACACACTCTACAAGGCTTTGACTCCAGTGGGGGGTCAAACCCAGAACTGTCCTGTCAAAACGGGACGGTTGCAGATTCAAGTTGTAGCTGGAGTGTCTGCAGCAGTAGAGGTGAATGTTTACATTCTTGTCATTATAGTATAAATCCCAAAACATGAGCAGGGTCTGCAACCCCAGACACCTGCCCACATCAGTCTGTGTGACGCTCATTAAACCGGCTCATATTTTTCTTAACATAGGTAAAACTTGGTTTCATTACTGATGTTGTTGCAGGTTCCTCAATGGTCCAGATGCACAGTTGTATCATTGTCAGGTTGCCTGTGCAGGATCAGAGTCTTCTCTGAAGATCAAAACATTTTTCTGGATTCTAAATAAGCGATTCTGCTACTGGAAAACACTTAATTCCCTTGTTGCCCTGTCGCTGTCAGGCCTGCCAAGAGTTTGTGTGGAATATAAGGGGACACATCAGAAGCTCATTTTTTCCTACCGCTGGTGTGTTGTGTCTCTCTCTCTCTCTCTCACACACACACACACACACACACACACACACACACACACACACACACCCACCCACACACACACACACACACACACACACACACACTGAAGCAATTAGCTGTGGCCTTGTGGTGAAATAATAGAGTGTATAGTCTTGATTTCTGTGGCGTTGAAGTCAACACGTTTATCCACTGCAGGTCCACATGTTTCATCTTTCCTAGCAGACATAAACACCTTCCTGCCCCAACAGTCAACACACCCTCACCACAAATATCCAAGAGGACTGTGATATCTGCCTAACGCTCAGCTCCAGATGTCGTTTGGGTGATGAGTGAAAAGTGTTAGACACTGAGACAGCGTCACTGACCTCACACAATGACAGCATGTTGATTGATCTTTTGTTTAACCTTGAAACACTTCAGTGAGAATGTTTTTGATCCTAATCCTTCACGCTGTGTTTCTGTGAGTTGATCAACTTCAAGTTATTCCCGCTCACAAATATCAAATCTAAGTTCCTGTATATTCGATAAACTGGCAGAACAACTGGAAATTTTACTGTGGTGTGAAAAGCTGGTGTTGAATTTCCACTTTGGAGCTTAAAAAAAACATGGTAACCAATGGAAAATGTAGTGACTGAGCTTATTTCGTGTGTCAAACACTTTCTGGTTTTGCAGGAATGCCATCACCACTGCTACTGTTACTGCTGCTGTAGCTGCTGCTGCTGTTACTGTGACTGCTGCTGCTGTTGCTTCTGCTGCTACCACTACTGCTGCTGCTGCTGGTTCTGCTGCTGCTAATGTTACTGCTGCTGCTGTAGCTGTTGCTGCTGCTACTATGGACAACTATACTACTACTACTACTATGGACTACTATGACTCCTGCTGCTTTAGCTTCTTCTGCTACCATTACTGCTGCTGCTGCTGCTAATTTCACTGCTGCTGCTGTAGCTGCTGCTACTATGACTGCTGCTGTAGCTTCTGCTGCTACTGTTACTGCTGCTGTTTCTACTGCTAATGTTACTGCTGCTGCTGTAGCTGTTGCTGCTTTAGCTGCTGCTACCATTACTGCCGCTGCTGTTGCTGCTGCTACTGCTGCTGCTGGTATTGTAGCTGCTGCTGTTGCTGTTACCACTGCTGCTGTTGCTGCTGCTACTGCCGTTGTAGCTTCTGCTGCTGCTACTGTTACTGCCGCTGTACCTACTGCTGCTACTGTTGCTGCTGCTGCTGCTTTTTCTGCTGTAGCTGCTGCTACTGTTGCCATTGCTGCTGCTTTAGCTGTTGCTGCTGCTGTTTTTGCCGCTGCTGCTGCTACTGTTACTGCTGCTGTTGTAGCTGCTGCTGCTGCTGTTGCCGCTGCTGTCACTGTTGCCACTGCTGCTGTAGCTCCTGCTGCTGTTTCTGCTGCTGCTGTTACCGCTTCTGTTACTGCTGCTGCTGATGTTGTAGCTGCTGTTGCTGCTGCTAATGCTTCTGCTGTAGTTGTCGCTGCTACTATTATGACTCCTGCTGCTTTAGCTTCTTCTGCTACCGTTACTGCTGCTGCTGCTGCTGTAGCTGCTACTGTAGCTGCTGCTGCTACTATGACTGCTGCTGCTGTAGCTTCTGCTTCTACTATTACTGCTCCTGCTTCTGCTGCTGTTAGCTGTTGCTCTTGCTGCTGCTGTTGCTACTATGACTGCTGCTGCTGCTGCTGCTACTGTTACTATTCCTGCTGCTGTTAGTGCTGCTACTGTTAGTACTGCTGCGGTAGCTGCTGCTTCTACTTTTACTATTGCTGCTGTTCTTACTGCTGCTGCTGTCGTTTCTACTGCTGTAGCTGCTACTGCTGCTGTAGGTCCTGCTGCTGCTGCTGCTTAAACCACTCCTGCAGGCATGTCAGAGCTGCACTTAAAGAATTACATATGTTTAAACAAACCTCAGACAAACAGCTCCAAAATCAGGAGAAGTCTTGAGGTTTGAAATACTGCTGAGAGGCAGGAAAGGGAGACGGAGGGAGTGAAACTCAACAGATCATTCCTTTACCAGATGATAGTCTCAGCTTTTCCATAGACATGACACAGACACACATCTGAGCACTTCTTACAGCATCTGACGTGCTTCAGTCTTATTTCTCCAGAGGTGGACCTTCTCCCCACTAATGGTAAGTGCATTATGTGATGAAGAAAGGGACCAAGGCCTCAGCAGGAAAGAGACACACAGCTGCTGGACAGAGAGAGATACAAGCTGATTTATATTTCCTTTGAGAAGACTCAGCTGACTCTTTCTGCACCATTTGCACTGCATGTATACACACCTCACCTCTCAAGCACACGTTAGAACAGCAAAATACCTGACTCAGCATTGGGAAGGGGGGGGGGGGGGGGACTAAATAACTCCAAAGAAACACAAGATATGAGATCTGCTTCATTCTTGACTCTCAAAGCCTGAGGAATTTTAGCCACCAAGCTTTTGAGATTTGAGCTCATGTATTTTCCAGGGAGGAATACTGGGCAGTAAATATGAAACAGTTGCAAAACCTGCTGTCAGACTGGAGCCAAAGCAGTAAAATATTTCAAATCCCAAAACACTTAGTGGGTTATTGTCAAAGACTTTTTAATTGAAAATATGCCAAAAGACTGAGAGTTGGGGAGAAATCAGCTCTCTTTATCTGGAAAAAAAAGAATAAAAATGACAATTTCCAAAAAATGCCATATCCTCTTTGATAACTTTCTGAACCTGTTCATTTCTTATTCTGAGTATAACAGAAATCCATTGGGCAGAATATTTGTTTTTCCAATGTAGTTTTCTTTGTCAGCTGGACTGTATTTCTTCACTTTGAAGACGTTTCACTTTCTATCCAGAAGGTTTCTTCAGTTCTAAACTCTCTGGGGACCAAACTTGAAAATATAGCCCTTGTGGACCATTAGCATGCTAATGATCTGGGTGGTCATCTGAGAGTCATTGGTAGGGTTGTTGGTAGGGTTCAGTTGAGGTGTCTCTCCTTTGTCTGCTGACTCACATGGTGGTGAATCACCAGGTCTCCTGAAATGGTGTGAATGTTTGGTTTGTTGTTGGAAGGAGTGGAGGACTGCATTGTACGTGGGTGATAGGAAGTGCCTCAGCCCACCACCTCTATTTAAGGATGGTTTTTCCAATTTGACATGGATGGCTTCCTTGACACAACTCTCGACTCTCACCAGCGGTCTTCTCTGGCCACTGCCCGCTCTCTAAGTGTCACTGGACTGCTGAGTCCTGACCTGAAGAGGTGGCATGTCTGTGTTGTGCCATTCTTCTGTGGAGAGGTTTTTGGTTTCACCAATTTACAGTTCCTTGCATTCCTCCTGGCACTGTACAGCATAAACAACATTACATTGTTTATTTTGTCTTACTGAGACCTGGCTTCAGGAGGAGGAGTATGTGAGCTTAAATGAATCTACTCCTCCTACCCATCTTAATTATCATATTCCACGTGTTACTGGTCGAGGAGGGGGAGTGGCAGCAATCTATCACTCCAAGTTATTAATTAATCCCAGACCAAAACATAGCTTCAGTTCATTTGAAAGCCTGACTCTTGGCATCACTCATCTGAACTGGAGGACAGAAAAGCCACTTCTGTTTGTAGTTGTATATCGGCCTCCTGCTGGGCCACATTCAGAGTTCCTGTCTGAGTTCTCTGATTTCTTATCTGACTTGGTCCTTAGAACGGAAAAAGTCATTATCATTGGAGACTTTAATATCCATATGGACGTTATAAATGACAGCTTTAGAAATGGCTTCATTTCATTACTTGAGTCAGTTGGTTTCCTCCAGCAGATAAACCAACCAACTCACAGCTTTAACCAAACCCTAGATCTATTTCTGACTTATGGTGTTGAGGTAGAACATGTGTCAGTGTTCCCTCAGAACCCAGTCTTGTCAGACCATTCTTTGATCACTTTTACATTTATGATTAAGGATTCTTCTATGCTCAGAACAAAGTCTTACTATAGCAGATGTCTTTCAGATAATGCTGTAGCTAAGTTTAAGGAAGTGATCCCTGTGTTGATCCCAGGACCATTGTGTGTTTCCCCAGGGATCAATCATTATAATCTTAGCCCTGCTGAGGTTGACTCTATTGCTGAAGGTGCAGCAACCTCACTGAGAATCACGCTTGATTCTGTTGCCCCCCTGAAAAAGAAAATAGTAACTCAGAGGAGGTGTGCCCCCTGGTATAATTCACATATCAGGACCCTCAAGCAGAAAGCGCGAAGACTGGAAAGGAAGTGGCATTCTTGTAAAATAGACAGCTACCATGTAGCCTGGAAAGACTGTCTATTAGTTTACAAAAAGGCCCTTCGCAAGGCTAGAACAGCTTATTTTTCTTCTTTGATTGAGGAAAATAAGAACAACCCCAGGTTTCTTTTCAGCACTGTGGCCAAATTAACCAAGAGTCACAGTGTTTTAGATCCACGTATCCCTTCTTCCCTGAGTGGTGAAGACTTCATGAGCTTCTTCACTGATAAAGTTCTAGCTATCAGAGAGAAAGCTAACCAGGCCATCCCAACAACTGGACCATCACCAGATGTGCCGACTGTGGGAACATACAGGGTCTCCAACGAGCCCTTAAGCTCCTTCAGCCCTATATATTTTTCTGAGGCGTCATCGCTAATTCAGAAATCCAAGACCACCACGTGTCTTTTAGATCCCATCCCAACACACCTGTTGAAGGATGTTTTATCATTGATAGGCAGTTCTATCCTGGACCAGATCAATGGTTCTTTAGTGTCAGGTTATGTACCCCGGTCCTACAAGGTGGCAGTGATTAAGCCGTTGCTTAAAAAACCATCACTGGATCCTGATGTCTTAGCAAATTATAGGCCAATATCCAACCTTCCTTTTATCTCTAAAGTTCTAGAGAAGGTGGTGGTGACTCAGTTACTGGAGCACCTGCAGAGAAACAGCCTGTTTGAGATGTTTCAGTCAGGCTTTAGAGCTCACCACAGCACAGAAACAGCACTTCTTAAAGTCTTAAAGACATAAAGTCCTGGATGTCTTCAAATTTCCTCCTCCTTAACCCAGGAAAAACGGAGGTCATGGTGTTTGGTCCTGAACCTCTCAGGGATAGATTAGATCACATGATCACTCTAGATGGTATCTCATTAACATCTAGTCTCTCTGTGACCCTTCTTTTGACCTACAAGGTCCTCAGAGGCCTAGCTCCATCCTACCTGGAGGAGCTAGTGATACCTTATCAGCCCAATAGACCGCTCCGCTCTCAGAATGCTGGTCTACTTGTGGTTCCCAGAGTTTCCAGGAGTAGAATGGGGGGCCGAGCATTTAGCTACCAGGCCCCCCTGCTATGGAACCAGCTCCCTGTCCAGGTACGGGAGGCTGACTCCATCGCTACTTTTAAGATCAGACTCAAAACCTACCTCTTTGAAAAAGCTTATTGTTACTAATTCAGTAGTTCCAGTTACTATCATAGACAGACAAATTATCATACTTAGGGGGTCGTCTAATCGTTAGGTCACATCTTAGTTATGCTGTTATAGGCCAAGGCTGCCGGGGTCCGGAAACATGATCACCTGACAGGCCTCTGTCACTCCACTGGGTCATGGTTTCCTCTCCTCTCCTCTCCTTTCCTCTCCTTTCCTCTCCTCATCAAGCAGACTAGTTATGCTGATTCTTGTGTAGTTTTTCTGCTTCTCCCCCCCCCCCCCCCCCCCCCTCTATTTATTTACAGGTACCGCCGCCCTCGGAGCTGCATAATGACCTCCGGCCCCGCTGAAGTGATTGTGCATCATATTTTTTGTGTGTGTTTCTGTGCTCTGTGCCTCTCCTCTCCCTCTCCCTCTCCTCTCCTCACCTCTCCTCTCCTCTCCTCTCCTCTCCTCTCCTCTCCCCTCCTTCTCCTTTTCCCCTCCCTCTCCTCTTCTTTCCTCTCCTCTTTCCCCTCCTCCTCCTTCTCCTCTCCTCTACCTCCCCTTCACTCTACTTCTCCTCTCCTCTCCTCTCCTCTCCTCTCCTCTCCTCTCCTCTCCTCTCCTCTCCTCTCCTCTCCTCTCCTCTCCTCTCCTCTCCTCTCCTCTCCTCTCCTCTCCTACCTATCCTATCCTATCCTATCCTCTACCTGTCCTCCCCCTTCTCCTCTCTCTTTACCCAGCCGGCCATCAGCAGGAGGGTCCCCCTACATGAGCCTGGTCCTGCTCAAGGTTTCTTCCTGTTAAAGGGGAGTTTTTCCTTGCCACTGTTGCTTGTCTGGGGTCAGGCCCTGGGATTCTGGAAAGCGCCTTGAAACAATTTTGATTGTATAAGATGCTATATAAATAAAGATTGAATGAATGAATGGATGTCTTGGTGTCTTGTCCTTCAGGTGTGCCAGCCTTTGTCTGAGAGTGTTGCTTGGTTTAAACTCAACCGGTATGTCATGATTTTGGAGGATCCTCCTATATTTCTCAGAGACCCCGGACAGATAGGGGGTCGAAATGCTGTGGCGTTTGTTTCTTTTTTGGTCCACAAGGGTTAATGGTCCACAAGGGCTATATTTTCATGCTCGGTCCCCAGCGAGAACTGAACTGAAGAAGCCTTCTGGATAGAAGGTGAAACGTCTTCAAAGAGAAGAAATATAGTCCAGATGACAAAGAAAACTGCCTTGGATAACGATGACCTGGATGATTCAGAATCTACACATACAATATTTGTTTTTACACTTAAACTGCGAGGCTGGAACCCTACCAGTTAGCTAAATATATTGCAATATTGCTAGAACCTCACATGTTTATTTCTTTATTAACATGTTTTACCAGTTCCCCATTTATCTTATTAAGCTGTTGGACTTCTGCCACCTGGAACCTTTTGCTTCAACATTTGTGCAGCAGCCATGGGTAAAGTATGACAGTTTCAGCTTCGGTCAATCACATCATCAATTTGAAATTAGGATTTTGGGCATAAATCAGTTTGACCTACAACAACCAAATTTGTTTTTCGGGAAATAGTTTTAGCGTTCACCCGTGAGGGAAAAATCAGGCAAAAATGAATGAGTTGATGGATGTAGATGTTTTTACAACCTATATGATCAGATACCAGCGGTCCAGTCTGAACACCAACAGCTAAAATGTTTTCCATAACAAAATAAATGCAAACCTGCAATGAGGACGTGTATAGAGCCAAAGACCAGCAGCCCACATCCGTAACCTGTCGGCTCCTACTGGTACTTGCAGCAGGAACATGCAGAAAAGGGAAGTTGGAGGTCCTTCCCTCATCAGGGATGTGGTGTTGAGCATAAAGAGGAATGATCCTGCAACCTTCAGCTTAGACAGGTTGACTCCAGCAGCAGCTGCTGACCGACTTTAGGAGCACTTCTGATTTTCCTACCAGAAGCTACGTGATCAGTTTGTTCCACCAGAGAAGTCTTTACCGCAGTGAAGGGAATGGGATTGGACCATCAGTACCTCCACCACTCCGTCACCTTGTCCTGCTGGTGCTAACCTTGTTGATCTGGAAAATGGACAATAAACTGTGACATGGTTGTCACACAGGAATTTGGTTGAGGGACTGAAGGTTTTTGGACAACGGCTGAAGTGATCTCATTAGTTTCTGTCTTGTAAATCTCGTCTCAACCACTTCTGCTTTCCGTATTAAGCGTCAGTGTTTCCACAGAATCCCACTCTAATTCTGTTACCCCACACTTCAAATGTCCTGGGGGACCTGGACCTGCCCTTCAATCCTCATTATCCTCTTATTGATTCAGGTCCTGTTTTCTCACAATTCTGTCTGGTAGCTTTTCTGTCTTAATCACAGTGATGGGACTTTACATTTTGTCTGTTGGGCCTCTGAGTCTGTTTTTCTTTGCTTATAAAGCCCATGCTGATGACTTGATAACTCTAAAACATACACACACACACACACACACACACACACACACACACACACACACACACACAAACAAACAAACAATGAAAAGTGGATTTAATTTAATTTAATCTGGCATAAAGACCGTGATGGGGAAGCCAGGCTGTACGCAGGAATGATCCCATAGAAGAATGGGTCTGTGGAGGGGAAAAGCAGCAGCAAAAACATCAGCAGACCCATCAGGTATGAGAAGAGGACAGCTGTTGGCTGAGGGTGTCGCAGGGCAGAACTGATATCAGGGAGGCCCTGACTGTTGCAGAAGGAGTGACACAAAACTGGAGCTATGACATGACCTAGGAGAGAGAGATTAATGATCAGATGCAGGGCTGTAGAAGCGAGAGTCACTGGGGATTAAAACCTGCCTCTCACCAGTTCTCAGGAATATGAAGGCGGCGAAGACACCAAACACAGTTGTGTACAAGAACTGGACCCCTGCAACAAAGAAACGGCAAAAGAATAAACCATGACCGCTCACCATAAAAAAATAAAACACTGTGATAATGCAGATGCAACAAGTTTTATATAATGGTTTTATATAATCAAAGCTGTAAAGAAACCAGCATCAAGCTATCAGACAAACAGGACTCTGAACTACAGATAAAAGAGAATTATACAATTACTGTGTCAATTAAAAGAACAACCAAACTTTAAGGCTTAAGACATGTTTGTTCTGATGCTCCGATCATCACAACATTAAAGGAAGAAAAAGTTCTTTGAACCCTGCAGTGAAAAACAGGACTGTGATTGTAGCGTGACTGACCTGAAGCCAAGAAGGTGGCTCTTGTGTAATCCTTGGAGAGGAGCTGCTGCTCAAAGAGATGATGCAAATGAGCTAGAATAATATTTAAAAGAATTGTTTTAGCACAACTGAATCGTGAGTTGACACAGGCCGAACATCTGGTTGCTATACCGGTGCCGAAGAAGAGTGGGGCTATGAAGATGGCGGTGGTGGGTGCGGTGCAGGGCACCAGCATGGGCAGCATGGCCCCTCTAAAGACCACCTCCTCTGTCAATGGTGCCACCACCTGGTTCCTGAGCCACACTGGATCTGATGCGCACAGCCTCCATGAACATCTGGACACATAAAGTCAAGAATTTATGGTGACACGCGGATCAAATGTAGGAATATGCACCGTAAAGTGGCATGACACTTATTAGATACAAATGTTAACTCACCGAGAGCAGAACGCAGCTGCTCGGCAATGCTTCGAGGGTTGTCCAGAGATGACTGGATTAAGGAGCCCAAGTACAATGTTGATAGTGTAAGCATGAGAGTTCAAACTTGTGGGTAATCACATGTTTACAGAATGTTGGGAGAGGCCAAAAACATAAATGCATTAAATGCTGAACGTGTGTTGGTTGGTACCACTCTGAGTAGTAGAGGCAATACAGCAGCAGGAAGCAGACCTTCCAAACGAAGCCCCATCATCTGCCACACTGAGCCGACCACCTGGAGGGGAAAAAGATAAGAAAGTCCATGCTTCCCCTCACAGGGGAACAGCGAGGATGCCCCTAAGGAGGGAAGAACCCGACTGACACTGACCTTTGACCTCCCTGTGAGGTTTGTGTTGGATGTTTAATTATTATTGTAGTCAAAAGCAGAAAACAAACCCCTGATATTTGAACTCACCCTGACATCAGCCCAGTATGTCCATAACTTAACCAGTGCAAGTGAGAGCGCAGCCACACCAGCACGCTGGTACAGCGTCGTTTAATCACACTGAGATGGTCACTACACACAGCAAGAGAGATCATTTCAACGGTCCAGAACCACATCACCCTCACAGCCTTAACGGGGATCTGTTCACCTGGGCAGGTTGATCCTCCAGATGTGCAAACTACCAACGTACAGACAGGCAAGAGAACAACAGCTCAGCACGCACACCCAAGCGTGGACACGAGTTTCACGTTCTGGCTCCAGCATAACAGAACCCTCCCTGAGAGGCTCCACTGGTCCGTTAACACTCACAGCAGGTCCCTCCTCTGTCACCACTGATTAGTAGATCCACAGATCTCTACTGCTGCGGTTGAATCAGATTAACGCTAATGCTCTGCAGGGAGGAGGCGGGTGCAAGGGTGCACGTTTCTGTGCACCCTCAGCTTAACAGCCAGAGCTGTTAATGATCCATTCCTCAACGGTGGCGCTCAGATAAAAGACAGTGATCCCAACGTAAAGCAACCAAGTTTTATTGGTTTTGTCTCCTCATAAATACCAAGTGTACAGCATATTATTCTCCTGATGTAACTCACATGACACAGAAATCACACATCAAAAGTACACCTTTGGATTAACCTCTAAAAACAATCAGGTCTGACAACACATGGGAAAACAAAAGAATAATTATCCAAAACAAAGACTTGGGGTCATTTTGTAGTTGAAATCATACATTTGAGTCCAGCTCACAATTTCTCACCTTTTTAAAGGAACCTAAAATCTTACCAGCAATTACTGTGCTTCAGACATCTCTACTCGTGAGAAAGAAACCAAATATCACAAGCAGCAGGAGGACAGATGAACATCAAGCACCAACATTATAAATAAAACAGCTTGGAAGAGAAGAGCGATCAGCATAAATATAAAAGAAAGAAATCACTGATGCACCGAAATAAATAAACAGGATTAAACCAAACTGTAAAATTAAGGCGCATCGCAGAAGACAAAATAATTTCCTCATGATGAAGGAAAATAATGGCAATCAGGAATTCCTGTGTAATAATAATAAAAAAAATAAAAATAAAATAATAATAATAATAATATGGGGGTTCAGTAGTTGGCGGTATGTGTTGATTACTGCAGGACACATTTTTCCTTGTTGCTGTATTTTTGTCTCCTCATCTCCAGACCGCGCTCCAGATGCGCGTCCTCCTCCAGTGCACTGCAAACACAGGAGCTGGCTGTCAGATAGGAACGCTTCCCCTCATGTGAGGAGCTCAGGCCTCCATCCCTGCACGCACTCACCCTCTCTCCTTGGCGTCGATGTCTCGGATGATCTCGTCCCGCTGGTTGACCAGAGAAACCAGTTCTTGGAGGAGCAGCTGCTCCCTCTGCTGCTGGGTGGATGATTTCTGCCAGTCTGAGAGAACCAGGCGTGGTCAAAGAGATGGTTTACTGAGCTTTTTAGCATAATCACTAAATTAGTATTTACGGCTCATTTCCACCGACCTTCTATGGCCATCATGACCCGAAGTTCTCTGTTAAGAAGCTCGAACCTTCTCTCCAGGTCCTGCTCCTCTTGCCTGCAAAGACACTTAAGCGATCAATCAAACAGACTGAGGCGTGTTGATAGTTGGACGCATCAGCGGGGACTAACAGTAACTCCAGGGTGTCCTGACGGCGGATGAGGGCATTCTTCTTGTTCACCAGAGTGAACCACTCCTGGATCAGCCTCTCCTCTTCATCACGGTCATTTCCTGGAGGAAGACATCACAGAAACGATGCCAACTTCATCAGAATCCTGATATCAAAGTAATTTTGTGTCAGAGTTGAGCCTAGTCTCAAATATTGACGAAATAGAGCTGCTCATTATCCAGGATGCTATCGATCTGCTACCTGTGTGGTGCGTTGAACCCCTAAATTGAAGCGATGCAGCAATGTGATGCTAGCAGTGATGCAATGCCAGCTGCGATGCACTCTTACCTGTTTCCATCAGACTTCGCAGTCGCCTCTCCACCACTGCTGCTCTGCTGTCCACGTGCTTCTGCTCCAACTCCAATGCTGCCAACTCACTCAGCACGTACTGGCTGGTGTCCTGCAGACACTGACCACAAACCCAATCACGCACGCAGGCAAACGCCACACGTGCAGCCGAGCATAAGTGGGAAAAAAGTGGTAAAGGGGGAAGATGAAAGAGGGTGAAAGGTCAGAGAGAGGTGAAGGTGGAGAACCTTAAGATGCTCTAAAGGTTGTTAGAAGACATCACTGACCAGTGTTTCTTCTTGTGTTGCAGTTCTGCTCCGCAGCCCTGCGCACAAACACAACATTGGTGACCCTGCAGCATTTCATGACAAAATATTCTGGACGGACCTGCATGATTGGACTCCTCTGAAGCTGAGCTCGTCGTCGCACCTTCATCCTGTGGAGGAGGAAGACGAAAGATGAATACATGGAATTACTATGCAGTCGGCAGAGGAAACGGTGAAGATGGCACCTGAGGTCCAGGTTTGGCGAGTTTGTTGACGCCTCTTGGAGGTGTGGTTATCAAATCATCCCCTGATGGGGGACAAGGAACTATCAGGATTTTAGGGGGTGCTGCTCATCACTCTAAACCAAACGGGAAGTACCTTTGACTGGCCGTTTGGTTCTGGGCGGTGGGATGACCAGCGTGCTGCTTCCTCCTTCCTCCAGACTGACCCCTTCGTTCAGCCTGGCCATGCAGAAAGCGGCAGCATCTTCATCAGAAGGACAGGGGCCACAGCGGGGATGCCCATAGCTGCTCTGGCTGCTGTTGCGCTCAATCTGCAGGACACTCAGCTCCTGGTCAGTGAAGTGAGAGCGGATCTGGCTGATGTAGGTCATGACAATGAGCCGGTCGGGGACGGACAGGAGGACCAGGTCGGATGGCTCCAGCAGGCGAGAGATGCCGAGAGCCTCGAAACCGTCAAAGGCCTGAAAAAAAGAGCAGAAGGAAAATTTCTGTTCTTGTGAGAAAACGCAACTGAGCAAAACTGAAGGTTACTGAAGGAGCGGAGGCTGGTGTCACCTTTTTGTTGTTCAGTTTGATATCGTGGGCTTCCAATGTTTCAAAGTCGCTAAAGAAACAAAAGCAGGAGGGAGATGAGTGAGAACACAGGAGCGATATCAAAGAGGAAGATGGACTGTGGATTGAATTGTACATTTTCTCTGGGTGGAAATGATGCAGGATGGCACAGAAGGCCAGGCCGTTTCTCCAGGAGGTGCTGAAGTTGGTGACCTTCACCCCCGGGTAGCTGTCGGTGATGCCCTGACACCATTCGAGCAGGGACTGGCTGGAGATCACCAGGTCCTGGAGGGGGATGATAGATGAGAACACGCCCACAATGCGCGTGTGTGTGTGTGTGCGCGCGCACCTCCACTGTCTCGTCCTTCCCGTCGACCTCCTCTCTGACCACTGGAACTGGACCAGGGGCGTTCACGTGGGAGCTTTCTTCTTCTGCTAATGTAGGAAGTGGTGATGTCTTCATGTTTGTGCTCGGAGCGCCCTCTGCCGGTGTCCTCGTCTCAGCACGGGGGATGCAGCCTTTCACCCTGAACACAAACACTTTCCTGAGGACTTAAATGCATCAGATAGCTTCTTCAGAGTAGCCACAACATCAAAACCATCAAAAATGGAAGCCAAAACCAGTGATTTGAAGCTGAAGCCTGCCCTCACCAAAACACCAGGGCCCAGTTTACCAGTTTAACCAGTCATCAGGAGCAGCTTTGTGCCCCACCTCACTGTTTTTTCCCGGGTGACTTACTCTTCCAACTTTTGTCCCAGGGGTTTGGACTCCTCAGGCTGGGTCAGCAACATCACCTGCAGCCTATCAAACTGGCGGACACCGGAAGGCTGAGCGTCACAAAGGTCAGGGATGAGGCGCCTCATGCTGCGAGGGCCAGAGACGGGCGGCATCCCACCACTCATGTGATGTAATTTTGCCAATAACAGTCTCTCCTCTTCCTTGAGCCGCTGCTCCAGTAGGGCAGGGGAGGAAAGTTTAGGAGGGGAGATGGAGCGCCCCTGTGTGGTGGCCTGAGCAGCTGCAGCGTCCTGGGGGGAGCCTCCTGGGCTGAGGACAGAAAGCCAGATTTCAGCAGCTGGAGCGGCTCGAGCGCGTTCCAAATCCGCCATGCTGTCGACAGGTTGTCACCGTTGCCGCAGAGACGTTTGAGCCTCAGAAGTGGTGCGAAAGCATGAGTTGCTGCAGGTTAGCGTGACAACACACACCTGTACTAGCACAGATGCGCCTGATGTTAGTGAACATCTTTCCTCTCAGATTTAGTTGGACAAACAGACAAAGCTGATGGTCGCCACGGCAACACCCCCCCTCCCCTTACTTACCCTGCTCCCCCCTCCTGGTGCTGCTCTGCAGGCCCCTCCTCCTCCTCCCTTAGCCATGCTGTGACAGCACCAGTGGTCACACCAGTGTTCACACTGGGCCTCTGATCTGGTCCTTCTGATCCGGAGTCAAGCCCCTTCATGGAACCGTCCGCAGCAACAGAACCAGCCCAAACTGGTTTTCTCTCCCCCACTTCTTTCTTTTCCACCCAGCATCTCTCATCCTCCCTTTTCTGCTGAATTTCTTCCTTCTCCATATTTAAACTCTTTCTTTCCTTTTCATTTTCCCTCCTCATCCTCTCAATTTCTTCCCTCGCTGCCTCAAGTCTCTTCTTCTCCTCCTCTTTTTCCCTCTCCATGTTTCGCCTCTCCTCCTCCAACTTCTTTCGTTCCTCTTCTTTTTCTCTCTTTAGATCTTCCCTTTCTTTTTCCAGTCTTTTTCTGTCCTCCTCTTTTACTCTTGCTACCATCTCTCTCTCTCTTTCTAGTCTATTTTTTTCTTCCTCTCTCTCTCTTTCTTTCCTCTCCAACTCTTCCTTTTGTTTTTGCAGCCTCCTCCTGCCCTCCTCCTTCTCCCTTTCTAATTCTTTTCTCTCTTTTTCAAGTTGTTTCTGCTCCTCTTGCTTTTCATTTTCTCTTCTGTCAATTTCTTTACTCTTCTCTTCCATCCTCTTCATCTCTTCCTCTTTATCTTTCTCCAACTCTCTTCTCAGTTTTTCTATCCTTCTTCTTTCCTCCTCTTTTTCTCTCTCCATCAGTTTTCTCTCCTGCTCCATCTTATTTCTTTCATCCTCTTTTTTCTTTTCTGCCCTCATCAGTTCTTCTCTTTCCCTTTCCAGCTCTTCTCTCAGTTTTTCTATCCTTCTTTCCTCCTCCTTCTCCCTCTCCATTAATTTCCTCTCCTTCTCCAGCATTTTTCTTTCTTCCTCCTTTTCTTTTTTTCTCTTTTCAGTTTCCTTTCTTAGTATATTTCTCTCCTCTTCTTTGGCCATCTCTGTCCTCATCAGCTCTTCCTTTTCTTTTTCCATCCTTCTTCTTTCCTTCTCTATTTCCTTCTCCAGTTCTTGTCTTTCCTTTTGCAGTTTCTTTCTTTCATCCTGTCTTTCCTTCTCCATCATTTCTCTGTCCCTTTTAAGTTTTTCCATTGCCTCTTCTTTTTCTCGTTTCTTTCTCTCAATTTCCATTCTTTCCTCTTTCAAGTGCTTTCTCTCCTTCTCCCTTTCTTTCTCCAGTTCTTCTCTCTCTGTTTCTAACTTTCTTTTCTCCTCCTCTCTTTCTCTCTCTTTCCTCTCCAGCTCTTCTTTCCTTTTTTCCAGTCTTTTTCTCCCTTCCTCTCTTTCTTTCTCCAGTTTTTCTCTCTCTTTTTGCAATTTAAGCATCTCTGTTTGCTTCTCATTTTCTTTTCTCTTTATTTCATTTCTTTCACCTTCTAGTCTTCTTCTCTCCTCCTCCCATTTTCTCTCTTTCCTCTCCAGCTCCTCTTTCCTTTTTTCCAGTCTTTTTATCTCTTCCTCTCTTTCTTTCTTCAGTTCTTCTCTCTCCTTTTCTAACTTTCTTTTCTCATCCTCCCTTTCACTCTCTTTCCTCTTTAACTCTTCTTTCTGGTGTTCCAATCTTTTCCTTTTTTCCTCTATTTCCTTCTCAAGTTTTTCTCTCTCTTTTTCTAACTTTCTTTTCTCACCCCCCCTTTCTCTCTCTTTCCTCTCCAGCTCTTCTTTCTGGTGTTCCAATCTTTTCCTTTCTTCCTCTCTTTCCTTCTCCAGTTCTTCTCTCTCCTTTTGTAATTGTATCTTCTCTGTTACCCTTTCTCTCTCTTTCCTCTCCATTTCTTTTCTCTCCACTTCAAGCCTTTTTCTTTCTTCTTCCTTTTCTCTCCTTATATTTTCTTTCTCAATGTCCAGCCTCATTCTTTCCTCTCTGTTTTCCTTCTCCTTTCTCCTAATTTCTCTTTTCTCTTCTTCTAAACTATTTTTCTCCTCCACTAGTCTTTCTATCTTTTTCTTCTCAATTTCCAGCCTCTTCTCTCCATTTTCAGTCACCTTATGCTGAATTTCTTCTTGCTTCATTTTCTCCTCCTTCCTCTCCAGCTTTTCCCGCTCTTTCATAATCAGCGTGCAGTCATTATCTTTTTGTCTTTCTAAATTTTCTCTCTCTTTCTGCAGATTCTTCTTTTCCTCATCTCTTTCTCTCACTAGATGTTTGCTCTCTTTTTCTAATCTTTTGCTCTCCTTCCACATCTCTCTCTCCATCCATTCTGTTTCTTTTTCTATTTCCTTCCCCTTTGTGGTTTTTCTCTCTATCTTTTCTTTCTCATCTTTAATCATTCTTTTCTCTGCCATCATTTTCTTCACATTTTCCTGTTCTTTGTCCTCATCTTTTTTCTTTCCCTCCATCCTCTTTTCTAATCTCACCCCCTCCCCCTTTGTTTTCTCCCTTTGTTCCCCTCTGTTGTCTTGCTCTTCTGTTATTTCCCTCTTCTCCCCTGTCTGTGGTTCCTTCACTTCCCTCTGCCTGGCTGTGTTTTCTATCTTTTCCTTCTCTTTACCCTCCCTCTCTTTCTCCCGCTCACTAGCGGCCAGTCTCAGCCGCGCTACCAGACTCAGCTCATCGTGTTTCTGTGTTGCTTCTCTCATCTTCTTCATTTTTCCTACTGCTGATGGTGGGATCTCACTGGGGCTGTCTGGACGATGCGAACGTGACTGCTCTTTGGTGCCCATGGCGACAGCTTGTTGTTCAGATATGTTGCTGAAGTAGGTTCCTGTCTCATAACTGAAGAGACAGACAAGAAGTTCAGGAAAACGGACCTTAAAATGACCTCACAGCCAGTCGCTGTCTTCGATTTTGCAGCTGGGTCACAGACTTTGTTTTGGTGCTTGTCCAGAGAACACAGATATTTACTTCTGCCTCACAGAGAACCACTTTACCTAATGCATAATAGAGCAAATCTGCTTGAAATTTACATCATCTTTGGCCATAAAACAGGTAGAACAAGCCTACAGAAATTATTGATTAGATTGCCCAGGCGCCTCTTGGTGCACCTTTAACTTACAATGACCTCACTAGCAGCACCTTGTAAACAAAAAAACAAGACAGCAACTATTTACTCTTCTCATGTGATGAGGGGTCAGATATTGCAGTTATTTGCATTAGCTGCTAGAGGATACCAGCATTGGTGTGTACCAGGCTCGCCTCAGCTTCACAGCCAAGAATGGGACCAACCATAAATCTAATGTACCACATGTGTGACAGCTCAGTTTTATCTACAGGATACCACACTGGACCAAAATTTTTCACAGCATTTAACACTCGTGCACATGACTGTGAGTGCAAAATAGCAGGTATGCCATTCTAAATAGGCCACTCCTAACCATTTGATTTAGCTTTTATGCTGCAGTTCATCTAAGATGCCAGTGATACTTTTACTGCATCTAGAGCTGCTGGTGAAGGTGACTTAATCAACTCTTCAGCAAAACACACACACACACACACACACACGTGCACAATTATAGACATGACACCATGGAAAGAAGCAGTGAAAGCGTTAAAAAAGATTAATTGCAGCCATGGGTCAAGACACGTGCATGCAGGCTTGCAAGCATGCGGCACAACAAGAGCTAAACCATTACTGACTCACCCCCCTGTCACACTACCCTCCTCCTGCAGCTGCCTCCCATCTTTATCCTCAGAGTTCTCGCTGCCTTGCTTGTCCTCCACAGCTGCCCACAGATGTTTTTCTACTTCACACTCTGACTCATGAGCTCCCTCCTGAGGTTCTGTAACTTGTTCTTGTGGACCTGGTTCTGGTTTTGAGGGTAGTCTGGAAGCTTTATTGGAGGTTTCTAATTCCACACCGGGTCCAACTGCTTCTTGGGGCATACTGGGTTGAGTAGGAGCTGGGACAATGTGTGGATGGTGCGAGATGTCTTTCCCCTCTGCATCTTCTTCGCCTGAACTGTAAGAAAGGAGCATAGATGATGTCAACTTACAATTTTTCAATGGCTGACATTAAAATAAGCAGATCATTAGAGAAGCGGCTGCTCAGACTGATAATGCAGAGAAGCAGATGGCCACAGCTCCCTTCATTCATTCTTACCCTCCACATAAAGGTTTTGCAGCCTCGTTGGCAGAGTTTCCCCCCTCATCTTTCCCACTTCTCCCCTCTAGCACTTTCCATATGGGAACCTCTGCATCAGAAAGCCTCTGTGGAGGCGGGGTCACCATCACAACCTCTAATGCAACATAGCCTGAATGGATGTCAGGTGGAGTATCTGTGTCAGATATGTTCTTTTCTGGGACAACAATGTTTGAGACTGAAACTTGCTTCAAGACAGAACGTTTCCCCTGACTGGAATAAGTGGAGAAAAGGAGTAAAAAGTAAAGAAAGGCGAAGAAACTGCAAACACTGAATAATGACACACAAGTTGCACAATTGCATATGTAAATACTATCACATCCCATAATAATCAATAAAATCATACAGAAATCCTAATCAATCACCACAAAAAACAAAATAATCAAGAAAGAACAACACCTCAGCCAATGCAGACTTCATATATTCTGATTGATTGATAATTGACTATAAACATGACAATTGACTGTAAACATTTCCATTCACGTTTAACTCACCATTTCCTGTTAGTGGAGTTTTCACTCAATTTGATTGGCTGATGGTTTATCTCTCTGTGTTGTGATTGGCTGAGAATTGGCTTGGGTGCTGCGATCCCATTGTTGTCCAGAAGAGGGAGATGAGGAGTCTGTTCGGAGCTGGGAGGAGGTGAGTGTGTAAAGCTGGAAGGAAGTGTATGTGTGGAGCTGGGAGGAGGTGAGTGTGTGGAGCTGGAGGGAGATGAGTGTGTGGAGCTGGAGGGAAGTGTATGTGTGGAGCTGGGAGGAGGTGAGTGTGTGGTGCTGGGAGAAGGTGTGTGTGTGGAGCTGGGAGGAGGTGAGTGTGTGGAGCTGGGAGGGGGTGAGTGTGTGGAGCTGGAGGGAGATGAGTGTGTGGAGCTGGAGGGAAGTGTATGTGTGGAGCTGGGAGGAGGTGAGTGTGTGGTGCTGGGAGAAGGTGTGTGTGTGGAGCTGGGAGGAGGTGAGTGTGTGGAGCTGGGAGGAGGTGAGTGTGTGGAGCTGGGAGGAGGTGAGTGTGTGGAGCTGTGAGGAGGTGAGTGTGTGGAGCTTGGAAGAGGTGTCATCATCACCTCCTCTTGTCTCTGTCTCCTCTCCTCATTTTCCCTCTTCATTCCCTCTGTCTCTTCTTTTTTCTTCTCCTCTTCCAACTCTTTCTCCTTTACCCTTTCCTCCTTTTTCCTCTCCTCTTTTTTCACACTATCCATCTCCCTTTGTTGTCTCTCCTTTTCAACGGCCTCTTTCTTTTTCCTCTCTTCTGCTTCTTTAACTCCTTTACCCTCCTCCTGGTTTCTTCTTTCATCTTCTGCTTTCTTTTTCTTTCTCCCTTCCACCTCCCTTGTGTTTTGCTCCTCTACTTTAATTTTCTGCTCTTGTTGTTTTGGCTCCTTGAATAGTTGCTCCTCCATCCATCTCCTTTGCTCCTCCATGACTCTCATCTTCTCTGCTCTTTTCTTGTCTTCCTCTGTCATTTTCTTCAGGAGTCTTTCTCTTTCAAGTCTTCTCTCCTCCTCCTTCATCAGTTTTTCCTTCTCTCCTGCATCCAGAGTTTTCTTTTCCTGTTCCTTTTCCCTCTTGTCTTTCTCCTCCTCTTTTTTCCTCTTCTCCTCATCTTCCCTAAGTCTTTTCTGTTTTTCTCTCTTTTCCTGCAGGAGTCTGTCCTCCTCTTGTTTCCTACGTTCTCTGTCCTTTCTAAACTCCTCCTCCTCCCATAAGAGTCTTTTCTTTTCTTCCTCTAGCAATCTCTTCTTCTCTTTCTCGTGTTTTCTTCTGTCCTCCTGCTCCTGTATCTTTTTCTCTTCCACTTTTTTCCTTTTTTCCTTCTCTTGGTTTGTAAGTCTTTCTTTCTGCCTCTCTTGCTCTGCCTTTTCCACCCCATCATTCTCCTCGGCTGCTCTCTTTATCTGCTCTCCCTCTCCAGAGGCCTTTTCATTGGGTTTCTGTACAAGACTGCAGAACAACAATAATAAAATTCCTTAATCCCAATCTGTGCATTGTTAAAGTGGCACATGAAAAACTCTTTTTGCACTCAGCAATCATGAAACAGTTTAAATTATGCCATAAGGAAGCTTAGTGAACTTGACCTTGAAGGAAAGCAAGAAATTATCTTTGGCCCTTAAAGGCAGAAAACTTTTAAGATGTTTAAGGACATTTAAACATATGGTTAAACCAGACACCTGAATCCTCTTCTTCAGCCATCGAACTCTTAAACAACTTTCTTGACACAATTTTCATTTCATTTACACTTCAGTGGTCATTGTTGCATTTGAGCTAATGAGCTAGCAGCATTCTGCAAGTACAGTAGCTTCTTTTAGGTTAATGAAAGGTTACAACTTCTCACTGAGTTACGGCCAGCTGTGGCTCCAAAACAACACTAAATTCCAACTTTCTTTTCTTGTAAATATAAATACTCACTGCGCGGGACACCTTTTGATAGTGTCTTTTTTAGACTCATCGTCCTCCAGGAATAACCCCCCAGACTTATCCAAGTCAGGCTGAGGCTGCGACAGTGGTGGCCTTTGTGCTTTAATGGTGCTCATATGACTTCCTGTCTCATTGGTCGGCTTTTTCAAATCATTATCCAGCTGCTCATAGGGCTGTTTGGGAGTGATAAAAGCAGCCACGACAGAAGCAGAAGGCTGCTGAGGCATGATGCTCTCGCTGCAGGAGAAAGGCCATGGAGGGGGCGGAGCTATTATCAGCTCTGAGCATGACTTTATACTGCTGAGGACACAAATGTTGGAGGTTCAATACAATACAGGATCAATATAAGTATGGTCGAGATTTTAGGTTAGGCCATGCGGGAGGTTCTTAGAAAAACACATGCAGCTGTTAGCAGCTCCAGCATAAACATGACTCTGAATAGGAATAAAGAGGATCTATGGATGGATGGATGGATGGATGGATGGATGGATGGATGGATGGATGGATGATGGGTGGATGATGGGTGGGTGATTGCATGTATGGATGAATGGATGATGGATGGATGATGGCTGGATTATGGATGGGTGGATGATGTGCCGTACTCGTGAGGCCAGTCAAGCTTCAGCAGCTTCACTCATCCAGTGAAACCTTGTCCACGCTCCTAGAAACACCTCAGCTGATCCACACATACACAAACTGCAGAAAAGCTCAAATATCTCCATGGGTAACACAACCATCCAGGACATGCTCTGTATCTGCTCTTATCATCCCAAGCAAACTGTATATTGTATTTATGCACTTTTGCATTCTAAATAACATATCTCACCTTGACTGGGCTCTGCATTGTGTAATGGACATCTTTGAATCCTGGGCTGGACAGACGGGCTGCTTGGACTCTCTGACGTCAGCCAGGTTACTCTGCTGCATGTCCTCCCCGTGGCTCCAGGGGCTGCCTTTGCCTGCCGGTGGGAGCAGAACTGTTAAACCTCAACTATTGAAGACTTTTAAATGAGCAGGCACCTAAATGAATTGGTTATATATGATAATTTATCAATAAGCTGCAAATAAACACCACTCGAGCAGCAATACCTGAAGGGTCAGAGAGAGCAGGGAGAGGAAGGGTAGCAGAATGAGGGGGTGAGGAGCGATTAAAAGATTTGGAAAGGATAGGAGTCACGGGATCACAGAGAGAATCAAGATCTGGACTGCTGAGGAGAGGGACCGGGGGGACGTCGGAATCAGGCCACGGCCTCAGAACACCTGGGGAAGGGACAGTGGAAGCTGAAAACATGAGACCTCTCATGATGAGATTCACAAAGACAGAAATGAGACTTTACCTGACTCAGAAACACAGGGCTGAGGTTTGGGGAGAGGAGGCCCTGAGGCCGGGGGAGATGGGGAGCACGGGTGGCCAGCGGATTTGACAATCTGGGGCCTGAACATGTGAGAGTGGCCTGTCGGGAAGGGAGAATGGAATGCAGAGAAAGTAGAGAATAGAGAAAAATTGAAAAGATTCAGAGACGCACCAGAGATGGATGCGAGGCCTGCCGCAGCCTCCGGGGGGCGCCGTTGTTGTAGAACAGAAACTAATGAGAGGAAACAACGTGAGGGTCGAGAAATGAAGACAAATGGAAACAGGGAAAAGAGGAACATCAGCTAAGAAACTGTATTGAAAGTGTTGAATTTTTATTTAATTTATTGCTTCATTGAACTGCTGTCCTTTGTTGTGCAGTGAAGAGCCCCGATGACCCTGCAATCAGTCAGATCAGTGGACATGGACCTAAGATCATTAGGTGGACAAATATCACGTCAGTGTGACGTGCTTCAAGTCATCAATCAATCAATCAATCTTTATTTATATAGCGTCTTTTACAATCAAAATTGTTTCAAGACACTTTCCAGAATCCCAGGGCCTAACCCCAGACAAGCAACAGTGGCAAGGAAAAACTCCCCTTTAACAGGAAGAAACCTTGAGCAGGACCAGGCTCATGTAGGGGGACCCTCCTGCTGATGGCCGGCTGGGTAGAAAGAGAGGAGAAGGGGGAGGACAGGTAGAGGATAGAATAGGTAGGAGAGGAGAGGAGAGGAGAGGAGAGGAGAGGAGAGGAGAGGAGAGGAGAGGAGAGGAGAGGAGAGGAGAGGAGAGAAAACCATGACCCAGTGGGGTGACAGAGGCCTGTCAGGTGATCATGTTTCTGGACTCCGGCAGTCTTGGCCTATAGCAGCATGACTAAGATGTTAACCTAATGATTAGACGACCCCCTAAGTATGATAATTTATCTGTCTATAATAGTAACTGAAACTACAGAATTAGTAACAATAAGCTTTTTCAAAGAGGTAGGTTTTAAGTTTGATCTTAAAAGTAGAGATGGAGTCAGCCTCCCGTACCTGGACAGGGAGCTGGTACCATAGCAGGGGGGCCTGGTAGCTTGCTCGGCCCCCCATTCTACTCCTAGAAACTCTGGGAACCACAAGTAGACCAGCATTCTGAGAGCGGAGCGGTCTATTGGGCTGGTAAGTTATCACTAGCTCCTCCAGGTAGGATGGAGCTAGACTGCAGGTCTTTAACTCCTTCAAATGTAGTTTGGATACACACTCTCCTTCCGTCATGCTAATCTTTCTTCTGAACTCTTTCAGAGCTAAAATACAATTGTGGTTTTGCAGTTTTGCACTGTGTTTCAACTGTGGCCCCCAGAGTGTCATCTAGAGTATTTGGCCTGTGTGTGTGACTTATGTGGAAAATAATAAATGAAGGGCACCAGTTAGTGGAATGCATGCAGCAGGCCTGTTAGTCAGTCGGCCCAGCGGTACCTTTTCCTGAGGCAGACTGAAAGATTCTGGGAAGAGGGGGAGGCTGGGAGAGGGTCCAGGTGACAGGAGTGTGAGCAGATGAAGGCTGAGAAGATGGGATGGGCTTTGGAGGAGAGGAGGATTTGAGGGGAAGGACAGATGGAGTCTCAGGGGTCAGTGATGTGGACAGAATGAGGGATGTCTGGGGAGTCATGGAGGACGATGAAATGGTATGACCGGATGAGGACACTTCAGGAATGGACATGTTTGCTGAGGAACCTGATGCTGGAGAAGGTCGTGTTGAAGCAAGAGGTAAAATAGTCCCGCATTCAGGCAATGTGGGATGATGAAGGGATGAAGAGCTCTCTTGTATAGGTGTGACCAGGAGGGATTTAGGGGATGGCGAGACCTCAGGGAAAGCACTCTGGTTTTCAGGTGCTGTCACTGGGGGAGCTGCAGAATTAAATGGGTTGGAAAGTAGAAGTTGGTTGGTCAGAGGGTTGTGTTTTGACCTGGGAGAGGGCTGAGGGGAGGATGGGAGGGAGTGTTGGAACTCTGGCTGGACCTGGGTGGTGGTGGGGGCGAAAGGGTGTCGGGCATGGCGGGGTGAGGGACAAGGAGCCACGGGAAGTGGGGGGTGGCAGAGGACAGCAGGACTGGGAGGACCCCACTGAGAGGCTGGATGGACAGATGGAGGGTTGGATGGAAGTGGATTTTGCCAGAGGGAGAAATGATAAAAAACAGGGTTGTGAATAATGAAAACACAGATGAAACGATGCTCACAAAGAAACCGTCATGCAAGTCTGAAGTCACATGGCCTGTTGAGTGGACGTCACCTCAGAAAAAGCTTTACAAAAATGAGGGAATTCTGGCACCACTAAATATGCAGTTTGTTTTCTTGGTCTAACATGGTCTAACTAACTAACATGGTCTAACCATCTCCATGGAAACATGGAGATGGTAAACTATGAGTCTACTGCACAGCATAGCGTCATTCTCACCATCTTTAATCTCCATATTCGGATGTACCGGTATGTGGGACAAATGACGGTGAACAAAGGCCGATGAACAAAGGCCAAGGCTGAGGGTACCTGAGGCCGGGAACGAGGGTCCAGCAGTGTTTAACTTGTCAGGTGGTGGGGGGGGCGGGGCGATTTGGGCGAGTGAGAGTGTGAGGAACTACAGCAGAAGCCAGGACACAGCAGCAGAGGAAGGAGGATTGGAAAGGAAAGAAGGTCATAGTTGAAGAGCTGTCAGCAGAAGATCAGACAGAAGGAGCTGCATTTGCCTGCTTACCTGTCGCAGTGACGGACTTCTTGTTCTCGTCTTCGTCACTCTCGTTAAAGTCGTCCAGATTGCCGATATCTGCCGGTTTGACGCTCATCAAACTGGCCAGGCTCTGCATGTCTTCATCGCTGTTGGATGAACATCATTATCACCAGCATCACTATCAGCCTATAACATGATAATGTGGCTCTGAAACGTGTCACTCACGTGGCCTTCCCCTCACGGATAAAGACACAGGACAAGGACAGCTTGAGGGTGGCCTCCACCACTTTAACCGACAGCGGTTTCAGCGTCAGCGTCAGGTCGATCTGGGTGGGTGTGGGACTGGCAAAGCGCTTCAGGTTGATGTCAGCTGAGGCCAGAACCTTACGGTGACCCTTGTTTTCCTTGGTTGGGACAGAAGTCCATTAGGAGATAGCAGAGAATGATGAGAGTTCTGCTTGGTGCATTTAGAAAATGATTCATTTGGGTTAATATTCATGTGAACAACCTGTAAGACTGTAAGAGATACTTACACCCTCGATGACAAAAGTCCACTCTTTGTCCTCAAACTCATCAGCATTGGCCTCCTGGATATATATAACGACGATATAAATAACCATATACATACATACGTGTGTGTGTGAGAGTGAGTATGTGTGTGTTTGTGTGTATGTGTTTTTCTTCTGAAACAGGCAGAAAGAGGACAACTGAGACCATGTTGCTGTCTCGGTTGGGGATCTGAAGTGTCATACACAGACAAAGACACTGAGTTACTGTGTAATGAAGTCATGGCAAATCATTGATCCCTCTATGTGTTTGGGTGGATTCTGCTTGTTGCTACCTTGAAGAGTGTGACAGAGATGTCGATGTTCTCTGGGACGGGCCAAACCACCATCCCCCTGTATGGGTTCTTGATTCCAGGCTGCCAACTGTGCAGCTGCACAACAAACAACCCAGTGAGACGTGCGCACATCAGTGTGTGTCACACTTGTCTGTGGTTTTTATGCGTCTACCTTGGAGCTCATGCGCCTGTTCCTCCTTGTCCATACCACCCTCAGCTTGTCTGGTTGCCTGTAGGAGCACATAAACACAGGTCAACATGCTGAGCAGCAAATGTAGAAGAAACGCCATCGTGAAGAAACCTTAAGTCCAAACAAAGTGGTTATTATGTGAGTGACCAAGAGATGTCTGATGATTCTGCTGCTGAGTAATGAAGGGCTATAGTCAAACCAAATATGGCTTCTGTTTGTGTGTATGTTTGTGTGTGTGTGTGTGTGTGTGTGTGTGTGTGTGTGTTATCACCACACTGGCATTAGGTGAGCTCTGGTTTTGCTGCACTGGGTGTGTAAGTATACATCTGTATAAGTTTCCTTTGTGTTTTTTATTACTCCTGCAGAACAGGAAGTGAAAGTGGAAGTTACATGGTCATGTGACCTCAATGCGAGGTGTTCCTTATGACAGGAAGAAGTGAAGCTACGAGAAGCCTTCAAAACAAAATGGGGTCAGCAGAGCAGTGTGTGTGTGTGCATGTGTGTGTGTGTGTGTAGGGGGCCAGGGGGCTAAAAGAAGGTAAGGAGGAGTCCGACAGGATCGGAGGATCACAAAGTTTCTTATGTTTCATCCTTTAACAGACCATAGTTTTGCTTCAAAGTTGCCAAAGGAAACAAAACCTTGCAAACAGCAACACAACTGAAGTTGTTGCAGTTTGCTGGTATGGAAACAGCTGAGTCATTTGTGTCAGTTCCTGCCGGCCACGATACACAAGGAGCCTATCTGCTCAATGATATTATCTTCTTCTGCTACTGCTGCCATCAGAGAAAGGCTCCATGGATTTCCTGCTGTCAAAAGCAGAGCCACAGATATATTCCTGTTGCTTCAGTTTCTCTCGGCTGCCCGTTAAATTTAGAATAATTTTTAAAACCCTTCTTTTGACCTACAAGGTCCTCAGAGGCCTAGCTCCATCCTACCTGGAGGAGCTAGTGACACCTTACCAGCCCAATAGACTGCTCCACTCTCAGAATGCTGGTCTACTTGTGGTTCCCAGAGTCTCTAGGAGTAGAATGGGGGGCCGAGCATTTAGCTATCAGGCCCCCCTGCTATGGAACCAGCTCCCTGTCCAGGTACTGGAGGCTGATCCATCGCTACTTTTAAGATTAGGCTTAAAACCTACCTCTTTGAAAAAGCTTATTGTTAATAATTCTGTAGTTCCAGTTACTATTATAGACAGACAAATTATCATACTTAGGGGGTCATCTAATCATTAGGTTAACATCGTTTAATCATTAGGTTAACATCTTAGTCATGCTGCTATAGGCCAAGACTGCCGGAGTCCAGAAACATGATCACCTGACAGGCCTCTGTCACCCCACTGGGTCATGGTTTTCTCTCCTCTCCTCTCCTCTCCTCTCCTCTCCTCTCCTCTCCTCTCCTCTCCTCTCCTCTCCTCTCCTCTCCTCTCCTACCTATTCTATCCTCTACCTGTCCTCCCCCGTCTCCTCTCTTTCTACCCAGCCGGCCATCAGCAGGAGGGTCCCCCTACATGAGCCTGGTCCTGCTCAGGTTTCTTCCTGTTAAAGGGGAGTTTTTCCTTGCCACTGTTGCTTGTCTGGGGTTAGGCCCTGGGATTCTGGAAAGCGCCTTGAAACAATTTTGATTGTAAAAGACGCTATATAAATAAAGATTGATTTGATTTGATTCTTCAGAACTAGCAAAGAACCGATTCTTTGATGAGTATCGTGCTCTCTCCCATGAATTTTACACTTGTTTGACAGTCTAACTGGTGCTGAACTGGAACTGGAAGCAGCAGTAACAGCTGTGTTTTATTGGTTTGAGCAGACATTTGAACACTATTGAGAGAAGTGATAAATTGACCTATGTCCTCAGCAAGAGTATAAACTATGAAGTAAATCAACCCAATTATTGAACTAAAAGATGCAACATTGTAAAAAAATGTACCCTTGACAACAGCAAGATGGAGTCTGATCTAATATTTCCCATCCAGGAACATCAGAATCAACCCCAGAATGAAGTCACTCCGCTTTGACTGTACAAACAGCTTTGGCCCACATCCTAAGGTCCCTTTGTTGCTGCAGAAGAGTCAGAATCAAATATCCAAATGTGTCAACTAAATATAGAGTAGTAACAAGTGTGGGTCTGAATCGCTGGCACAAACATGTGACTTGTGAGCATGAGAGTCCAAAAGGGTTTATTTACTGCTGCTGATGTGTGATGACAGCATTTGCTCTCATTAGGGGGAATCACTGGAGAAGCACACAAACACGCAGAGCGACACCGTTAGGCCTTTTCTGCACTTCCTGCTCTTCTCTCACCTCAACACTTCATCGAGCGTGCCCTGATGAGGAGGAATCAGTGTGTCTTATCTCCACTTGACACAATTAGTCCATATGTACAGATAAGGAGGCAAACAGTCTCTGGGGATAGAGTGTACTGCTCTAGGAGTGATCTATATGATTAAAGTTTGGTTATATAACATGTCCAAACTTCACATTTTGAGTCATTACTTCAGTATGGGGTCAGAGTTGATCCCCCATCCTAATGGTTTTCCTAATGATCTGTAGACTTCAATGCACACATTTTTGCTAATAAGAGGAGGAGGGGAAGAGAAATAATGGCCTAAATTAGCGTACAATTACTAATTAGCACAATAATGATGTGTCAAGTATCACCGTTTGTCAGATGTTTGGGGATTTTATCACTCAGTAGCTCCGTTAATTAACAAAGTAAAGTAAATGTTATAAGTAAACGTTTAAAGCTCAAAGGAAATATAAAATCGATACATATTTGTAAAAAAAAAAAAAAAAAAAAAGTCAAGTTATCGTTAAAGTAAACTAGCACGTTTTTCTTTCTCAGCAGAAAGAGGCTTCCGTAGCGGAGCCGGGATTCGAACTCTCGACCACATGTTGCTGACCTCATCACCATTCACAAAGAAAGACTACATGACCCGTGGTTATGGTACAGATAAGTGATGGATTTTGGGGTGCACTCACCACTTCTTGCTACACTCCAGCGTCAGTTCCTGGTAGGAGGCAACAAACTGGAACTTTGACGCCTTTTTACCGACTCGCTGAAGTCTTTTCCAAACCGACGTCATGACACATAAAATAGTAATTAAAAGTGAGAATTGGCACTTCCCCCACTTGTAGATGTCGGTTAAAGCTTCTTTGAACTGTCTTCCCTGCTGATAGACCCTTTCACGCAGTTCTCATTCGCAATCATCCATCCTGTCGCAGTTCCGAACACGGTCGACAGCTAAAGAAGGGGCTGCCAAAGGCTCGAGAAGGGCTGCCAAAGGCTCGAGAAGAAACTTCTGACAGTGTACCCGCAGCGGCTGGAGACTTCTGTCTCCGTCAGGACGCCGAAGTCGAGTCCTGGCTGGAATCCAGGGCGGCTGCCTGCTGACTTCACCCTCCTTACCCGCCCTTGGCGTCCAAGTCTGACAGGATATGCAAACGTGTGACCTGGTGATGCAGCATGCAAAGAAACTTGGCTCTATCTGAAGCTTCGGAAAGCAGCGACACCTGCAGACTTTGACCCTGGCTGTCTGTGTCAGGGCTATTTTATCTGATAAATCCTCTATCAGCTGCTGTGCCTGTGAACCGTTTAAACTGCGTTTATGACATAAATGCATAAATTTAAAGAAAGGGTCACTTCCTGAGTTTTAGCTGTGTCATCTGTCACAACACTGAGCTTCAGTTGGGAGAAGTTTCCACGGAGAGGGCCAACTGTGCCCAGTGTTTGTGCGTGTGCTCGTGTGTGCCTAAGTCATAGGGATTTTCCTCAGTGAGAGCAGGAGGGTATTTTTAGGGGGATGGAAAGAGGGACAGAGGCAGCTGGTTTGGAGGAGTGCAGCAGGGGCCCAGAGCTGGTGTTCTAATATTAGGCCCATGTCCTGGTCCAGTGTCTAGGACAGCTTTATTGCTCCTCAAGACTGTTTGACATCACACATTCTTCAACTCAAGCTCCCAACATTTAGATTAACAGTCTCACAATGACTGAGCTTAATGTTAATATTCACCCCTTGGTTTTCTTTGTTTTTCATATGAATGAAATTATTAACCATCTCCAGGGTTGACTAATAATGATTTAATCTAATAAACAGCGCTTTTCAAATATTGCCATGTGCCTTTTTGTATTCATACTCACCTTCTTTTCAAGTCAGGGGTGTTTTCTTTAATGGAGCCACTGGCTCTGCCTGTAAATAGCAAATATGTCTGTTGTCTTCCTGTCTGAGCTTGAGTCAGTGATGGGGTGGATGACACAAAGCAATAATGAGGACAGGGACGGCAAACAGGTGGGAGGAACCATCAGGCATGCACGAGATCTACAGGCTGTTGTTAACTGGCCTGTAGATACTAGAGAAAAAAAATCTATTTGTCTATCTAACTGTCTGTCCATCTGTCTGTCTATTTATATGCTCAACATTTGAAGCAAATAAATAGAAAACAGCTTCACTCTGCTCTCTCCATAAGTGCTTTTGTACTTCTGTAAACAGGGACGTCGAGGAGGGCGGAAGAGGATGGAGACTTGCAGGAGAAAGGCTTTCCCAACTGCAGTGCGTCCCCTGCTGGCCATAATCCCTTTCATGCATTTTTTGAAAGAGAATTCAAATATTTTTCATGATGCTCCACAATGATTAAAAACTACGCAAAAATACTTACTAAATACTAAAATTAGCATCTGATGTAAAAGTGACCCAGTTCAAAAATGAAAAGCTTTACATTGGCTCAGCTATTTTCCAGGTTTAACTGAAATTATGAAAATAAGTCAAATTCTATTTGCTTTGCCACAGATACGATCTTGTTTTGATCACACAAACCACTGGAGCAAGATGAAAAGCTTGTTTTAGTGTGGATTTTCTAAATTTATTTTCATTTTGTTGCAATTTTCTTAATACCTTACTATTTAAATGCTGCTGTGATTTGCTGTCTTCTTGTGGAAAAAAAGATCAGCCTGTGAATTATGTGTGAAATCACTTGTATTATGGAAAGAGCAACTAAGTCATTAAAATTTGAAATTCTAAAGAGGTTTCAACTCGTTACTGTTGCACCACATGACCATCAACCTCAAGTATATTTACATTATAAGCATGGCCAGAACACGGTTGCCATTATTGCATCACCAGAGGTTAAAAATGTTCAGAGACAAAATTTAAATAGAAATGTTCCCTAGTGAGCATCTAAGAATTGTTGTTCTTAAAAATCAGCACATATTCGATGTAAGGAAAGCCAATTAACTGGAAATTCCTAACCTTGATTTAGTCCTAATTTAATAATCTTCGGAACTTACAAATAAAACACTTGGAGATCCAAATATTTGTACTTGACGATGAAAACGTGTAACACAGTTTAGTCACACGTGTTTAAATGAAGAGCAGCTTTCTGACATTTTAATTCTATTTCAAGTGCATTTCTCGAACAATTTCAAAACTCGGCTTAATGCAAAGATTCAGTCAAAGTGGGAAGCTGCAAAGTGGAGAAGCAGAGTCAGTGGTTCAGGACAGGAGGGTGAGTGGACACAGCATTCCTGGGAATCCCTGATGGTCACTGACTGATATCTTTGAGGCTGCGCAGTGAGCTGGCACAGCTGGTGATGAGGCTGCACAGCTGGATGCTGGTCTCCACAGAAGCTGAGCTTTGTAACTGGTTGGTGGCCCAGCGAAGTTTGGTGAGAACGGCTTCCTCTGCTTCCTGGAGCATGTTCTGGGTGGCTGTGCTCGGTGGGCTGACTGGAGGGCGCGCAGGCGTGAGGACCGGAGTGGAGGATGGGGTTAAAGGAGAAGGAGCAGCAGGTGGAGGCAAGGTAACTCGTCCACCAGCAGCAGCCCCCTCACAGTGCTCCGGTCTAGGGACTGACACACTTGCTTGAGTGCCACTGGTGCTGGGGCCTCCATTGAGTTCAGCGGGTGACACCTGTGCTGGTGTCTGGGCCGCCAGCTGCCGTTCCCTCACCTGTGACAAGGCCGCCTGAGCGTTCAGGGCTGAGGGGGCAAAAGCAGTAAATACGAAAAACTATCAAACAATGAACCATCACATCAAACAACTATAATCCCCATAGGTAATAAGTGATTATTTTAGCTAAAGCACAAATACCTAAAACTCGAGAGGTATTGTGTTTTTAGCCAACTGTGTGTGTGTGCAGTTACCGGGGTTGTCTTTGTCAACATCCGAGTCCAGCTCCTGACATGACACACAGTAGTAGTTTTTCTGCTGTTTATTCTGGAGCAGAATTGTCTGCAGACACACAACGAACATATTTGATTAACATCTTACATTTACTCTCCTTCTTTAAGTTGTTAAAGGCCACCACGACCACTCACCCCGCACAGATCACAGCATTGGCCCAGCATCTTGTACCCTTTGAGAAGGTAATTTCCCATTAGCTTGCTGATTTTGTCCTGTCGCTCCCTGCGAGCCTGGATCACCTTCATCTCCGCCTCGGTTGGAGGCTCAAATTCAAAGTCTTCGTCATCTGCAGGAAATAACCATTTAATGTATGCGTACACAACGCGTGTATACGCATACACGTCTGAATGGGAAACTTTCTCAATCGTGTCACAAAAGTAGTTGCCACTTCTCTTAAACTTCTACAGGTATGAGTATGTTAAACATTAAAACTGTCGTAGTATCTTTAAAAATAAAGCTAGCTAGCTAACTGCCAAGGTAGTGACAGCTGACGCTTGTGCGGGAATATAATGGCAGTGATAACAAATTACACTGGAAATGCAAATATATGGTCACGATATACTATATGCCAAACAATAAAAGTAAGATGAAAAGACTTTGAACAAAAAGTTTCTGTGTTTATGATTACAGAAGTTAACAAACCTCTATTCAGAGCCATGTTGCTTCGGCGCTACACACGCTGTCGTGCGTGATGACGTCAGAGTCAACGACGTCTTCTTCTATGGGGTTAAATCTGGTAGGGAGCCGTAGAGGGCGCTGTCGCAACCTCTGCAAAATTCATTTTAGAGCACCAGAAGAAGAATCCAGACTTTTATCCGGCAGCCTTTATTTATGATAAAAGTGAAACACTGAAAAAAATTGTGCCGCTATTAAACGCACCACACAAAAATAATTATTAGTGAATGTTGGTGATGTAATGTTAATGTAATGGAGTAATGTTTATATTTCAGACATACCGGTAGGTGTATTGCAGGGGATCCTTTGAAACTCGTTTTGGGGCCCTTTTGGTTAGATAAATAAATAAAAAGTATTGGGCAAATATTAAACTCACCTTATCCACATTTTCGCTTTATTATAGAGGCACAGTTTGTTAACGGTGCTATAGGTTTTAACCCACTGCACAAAATGTACTATCGTTAAATTTATTGGCCAAATAGAAAAAAATGTGTTTTTGTTAGGGTTAGGGTTAGATGTTAAATGTTATTAACAAAGCCGCGCGGTAATTTGTAGTTCAGATCACAAACAGCATGTGGCACTATGTGCCCATGAGGAAGAGCTTGTCTCGCCGGTGAGATGGTCTCTGACAAGCCAAAGCCCTCAGAGATCTCAGCTCTCTCCTTCCATCAGTGTCCCAGCTTTGGCACCGTCGTGGTGCGCACAGTCACGCAGGTCTCTGCGGGCGCGCATCGCGTCTCTGTGCTGGGATGGACGCCTCCGCACCGGACCAGAGCATCGCTGGTCTTTGCTGTGTGGAGGAGGGAGAGGCTGGATGCATGTGGAGAAGGACAGAGATACTCATTTGCTGTTTAATTCCTCGACAAACGTCTTTTGAGCAGAGCGGAGGGCTACACTAGTGTGGACGGCTGCCACTCAGAATAATCCGCCGTTCCGGACCCACACTGAGGAAAAGGGGGAGTTTGAGGGCAGAGGTGACGGGGAGCGTCTGTCCGGCCCTCAGAGCACCATCATCCACGCGTTTGGACTTCACATCATGACCGGGCCCACAAACGGTACGACCTTCTCTTCTCTCAGGTTCCATCTGGTCTATGACAGACTGTCTGGGGAGGGTTTTACTTAAAGTGGACCCAAACGACCGCCTGCTGCGGATATTGGTCAGCGAACCCTTTACTGGGACTGCATTTCATCATGTTATCCGGCCTCTCTGTTCATGAAGCTTACTTTTATTATTCACTGTAACAGCAGTTTAATCATTGTGAAAAAAGCTAATCCAGATATCCTTCCCTCCTTACAAATGTAAAACTGGGTTTTCTTTCCTGAATTTAGAATTTTTTTCAGTAGAATTCCTGCTGCGAATCAGAGCTCATCTCTGATGTCCTATGTCATGGTTGCACATATTAAAATAGCCTGAACACGCAGTGCAGACTGGTTATTATGGCAAAACCAGTAACATCTAAAATCTATTTATTTGCTATCTGTCTGCCCATCCGTTCGTCTATCTATCTATCCATCTATCCATCTATCTATCTGTCTGTCTGTCTGTCTGTCTGTCTGTCTGTCTGTCTGTCTGTCCGTCCGTCCGTCCGTCCGTCCGTCCGTCCGTCCGTCCGTCTGTTTGCGAATTGTGTTCCCATCTGTCTACAAAAGCCAGTGCCAGAATGCCAGCATCTATGTTGTACACACACACACACACACACACACACACACAGGCACACACATTATAATTTCAATAGTCTGTATCTCCATTTTGCTGTTTTTGCTGTTATCAGCTTAACCTGTGTGCATCTGTGTGTGTACCTGTGTGTGTGTGTGTTTGTCATTATACTATTATTCTATACTTGGTGCAGTGAGACAGGAGCTTTAGTTGTCTTGTGGTCTCAGAGTTTCAGTCAGGAGCAGAGCAGAAACTCACTCATCCATCTGACTTGACAGGTGAACATCAGTGTGTGTAGATGTTCTTGGACTCCACTTGTGTCTAGGCTTGTTTGGCTGTGTTGCTGTCAGACCAGAAGTCTTGCTTCAGCTCTCTGGGATAGCCTCCCCATCCTGCTTTCATCAGATTATTCAGCTGAAATGAAAAGAAAGCGACAACAACGTGTCTTTTGCTCTCCTCTCTCTACCAGTTCAGTACCAATCAAGTCTTTATGGAGGGAACAACAACAGCAGCTCTTCTCCCTCCAGCGGTGGAAGCTCCCCCATTGTGTGTGAGCGCTGTGGACAGGGTTGCCGCGGTGAGGTGGTGCGAGTCAAAAACACACATTTCCATGTTCAGTGCTTCACCTGCCAAGGTAAAAAAAAAAAAACACCTACACACACACATTTGTTTATTTTCTGAGATGCTCATTTCTGTGTGTTTCTGCCACATTTATTAAATAATGAAGGAACCAGCAGCACTGAAGGAGAGTTGGGCCTTCATTTACTAAAGCAATGATCAATTAAAGCAAAAATCATTTAATTTCTGCTATCTGTTGATAATTCATTAAATAATTCAGCTTATTTCTGAGTGAAAGCATCACAAATGCTGTTGGATAGCCACAAATTTCTGGGAGGAATTCTGCAATCATCCATTATTGGTGTAAACACGGTGTCCTTAAGCTAACATGTTAACCGTGTGCATGAGAAAACCACCTCAGACTCATCATAAGTGTCATTGTGAGTACCCCATCAGTCAGTAGGATTTGAGCCTTCCTCAGAACATCCTTTCACAGCCTGAGACGATCCTGAAATGGTTGAGATCTGCTCAAACACACTCGAGTTTCTTCTGCTTCTGCAACCCTGCAGTCCGTAAAAAATGGCTAAAACTGCATTTGACTGAATACTTGGCTTGTGTGACTGAGCAGCCCAGGAGGCTCAGATTATTGACAGGAGTGTTCTCTCTTTGATATTAGTGTATTTATCATTAGGGGTGATTGATCATACAGGGTTAAATGAGTTTTAGCTGATGGAGTCAGGGCGAAGGTGGCAGTAATTTTTCCCCTGGTCATGCTTCGATGGCACCTGTGAAGACCAGAGCTCTACCTGCTCACAGTAATCAGCCCTGCCTGTATGGAGCCTCTGACCCGTCCTTCATCATGTGGGCTATTCAAACTGCCACCCATGCTGTTGGTAATATACTGTGGTGTTCTGATATGACCTGGTTGTTGCTCTGCTTTAGTAATTAATCAGGCAGTTAGATTCATGTAAAATGTGGCTGCTCTTCATTTCCCACCAGTTATACAAAACTAAAGAGGCAACAGAGAAGAAATGGTGCTGCATGTTTATGGTGCTTACTGACGAAGGAGGCCGGTGACAGGATGGCAGACGTGTGCTGGACAGACGGATCAATAGCTTCACCGATGCCTCCCCCGGGCCCTCTCCATCTCTACCGCCGCATCCTATGTGGTTGCTTCCCCCTCACACATGCTTAGTGTTTTCCTTTTCCCATCATCTTACCGTCATCTCTATTCTGCATGTCTCCCCTCGTCTAAAATAATACTCTCTTTAAATTGAACTGAACGCATCACGTACAGCTGAAAACTCAGGACAAAGAGTTCTAATCTCTCTGCACCACGTCAACATTCTAATTTTTTTCAGGCCTTGTTTACAGGTCCACAATGTGTATGTGTGTGTGTGTGTGTGTGTGTGTGTGTGTATGTGTGTGTGCATCCTCATGCTGCCGCCACACAGAGATCCTCAGAAATATACTTCAAGGTTAATCTGTGCAGCAGGAAAGGCTTGGTCAGCCCTGCTTCATGTGAATTCATTCTGTTGCTGGCAGGACTGGAAGCACCAGGTTGTGTCCGTTGTTGGTGTTGCAGCCTGTATATCACTGTTAACGGCTGTTTTTTAAAGACTCATCTGTCAGCTGAAGCTGACCCATGGTCAGAGGTGCTGTAGGAGAGAAGGAGGAGGAGGAGGAACAGTTGTTTAAACAGAGAGGGGAAAATTCTGCTGGACATGATTGAGTTTGTGTTGATTTGTGTTTTATTTCTGACCTAAAGTGAATTTTCCTAGACAACTTTGTACTTTTGAAGGCCTGCAGATAAAGAATTGCAGATTTCAGAGACATGTGTATGGAACACGTTTTACTGCAGAGTTCACCTGCCTACACGCGGAAATCCACCATGTTTGGCTTTGAAAACAGGAGATGATCGCGTTTTTCATAAAACAGGAGTGACGATGAATTTAAAACAACAATGTTAGCACTTTGTTAACACTTTGACACTGATGTGCTGGAAACAAATGAGGCTCATTTATGCACTTTCAATCTCACCTCTGCTATTTTTGAAGTTTTTTGCCTTTATTATACCTGTAATAAAGCACAACAAAGCAGCTAAAAGCATTTTAATTGCATGCTTTAGCAGTCTGAGCCATGTTTGTGTGGATATCAGACACCTGAGCCCCGACGTACTTGTAAGAAATTACTTCTGTCAAATAAATAAGGTGGCAGCAGCGTAAATGTGGCAAACTTTCATTACATCACATGATTCTAGCTGAGGGTTTCAGTCATTCTTGTTTGATCTGTTTGATCCGTGTGAAGCTTTCGGGCTGTGAGCTGACACCTTCACGCTGGAGAATTGAACAAAATCCCAAATTAAAGATGTCATTTATTCTGGGTCAGGACTAAACTAGCTTTATTTAATCAGGGTGTAATATGTCCATGGGCTCACATAAATAAAGTGGATATTATTGGTCCCATGTGGATCTCTTAGTGTCCATGAGTCTCTGGGCTCCACGTAGACACTGGAGACAGTGGAGACACTGGCCTAGTCCCATGTAAATGTCCGAATCTGTCTGCCTGCCTTCTAGTTTTAGCTCCATCAGAAAGCGAACCATCATCTCAGCATCAAGGACCTCCTGTTAGCCTCATCACCTGACGGTGCTGCTCTGCACCTTCTGACCACACAGATATCAGTAGATCAGCCCCTAAACAGGAGGAGCCTCTGTTCTCCAGCTGTCAGCATGCTCACCCTAACAGAAAGGCAGATTAGAAGTTTACTACTCAAATACCTTCTAATCAGATTACAGTTGTAACCCTTTCAAGGTCAGAGTGGATGACAGATGGCACTCTTGACCCCACCTTTGATGACCGATGGGGATTAAATAGTAGACTTAGTAGACTAGTAGTAGACTAATAGGAGACTAGTAGACTTTTTAGGTGTTGATTTAGGGTGAATCCAGCGTTTCTTCTTCCTTCTCTCTTGTGCAGTATGTGGCTGTGACCTGGTGAACTCAGGGTTCTTCCACCACTCAGGCCAGTACATCTGCACAGACGATTACCAGCGGCTCTATGGGACCCAGTGTGACAGCTGCCACCAGTACATCACTGGAGAGGTGGTGTCGGCCCTGGGGAGGACCTACCACCCTCCCTGCTTTGTCTGCAGCGTCTGTAGGTACGATCACGCTCCAGCATTCTTCTGCTAACACGTTTAAGGACTAACAGTGAAAGTGGATCAGCGGCAGCTGCTGGACCGGTGGCCTTCACACAGAGGCTTCATCTCAGCTGCCATCCAGGGTTGTCCCCTTTTACCCGCTTTAAGTGTCTTTTATTATAAATAAAACTATTCTAAATATGATAAATCCAGGCAGGGATATGAACATGGGTCCAAGGGAAAAAGGTGATAAGAGTAGTTTTAATCTCAGGTGTGTTGAGGTTGATGATCCTCAGCTGGTTCATTCACCTGTAACCCCAACAGCGTCTCTTCATTTGGCCTTAGAATGAGATGAGACACAAATGAGATCTGAAGAGTTTCTCTGTGAAAAGTTGCCTGTGTGTTGCCAGGAGACCGTTCCCCATTGGAGACAGGGTGACCTTCTGTGGGAAGAAGTGTGTGTGTCAGCAGTGTTCACACACTCTGGGCACCGACAAGCCTGTCAAGGTCCACGGACCGAGCTGTAAGATACTCAAGCACACACGCACACGCACGCACGCACGCACGCACGCACACACACACACGCACACACACACACACGCACACACACACACACACAGAAGCTGGGTTATTGCTCCAGGTAGGCTTGTAACCTGGTTCTGGTGGCTCCGTCTGGTAACCAGTGCATCCAGCGGGATGGGAGGAGGATGCTAAATGTTCCCGCAGCTCTTATCTCCGGTGCCGTTCGTCTCCCCCAGACTGCGGTGGCTGCGGTGAGGAGATCAAACTAGGGCAGTCTCTGTTGGCTCTGGAGCGGCAGTGGCACCTCACCTGCTTCAAATGCCACACGTGTGGCTGCGTCCTCACTGGAGAGTACATCAGCAAGTAGGTGCTTTGATGCTACACGTGTGCAGCTAAGACGTTACTGTACATCATAATGTCTCTAGGGTAATTGTGTTGTTGTGGTCCCCGCAGGGAGGGGGTCCCATACTGTGAGGCCGACTATCACACCCAGTTTGGGATCAGGTGCCACAGCTGCAGCAGCTACATCAGCGGCCATGTCCTAGAGGTGGGGGTCGCATCTATGTGCTAATTAAATGCCGCAGCTACTTTTAAAAAAGCATCATGTGAGCTTATCTGTATTTTTCCCAGGCTGGGGGGAGGCGCTACCACCCCAGCTGTGCCCGGTGTGCCCGCTGTAATGCCACTTTCAGGGAGGGAGAAGAAATGTACTTGACAGGTGAGGACAGACAAGTAACCCACAGAAGATCCAAGGTGATGGTAGAACAGTCTGGTGGATCTTCATGTGTTTCTGAGGGCTTCAGTGATCTCTCATCTAACTGGTTATGAGACCAACTCTCCTTTCATCATCCTTGCCTGTCGCTCATTTCTCAGCCTTTAGACCTTTCAGGGGGGCTGCCAGTCTGGGAGGTGTCTCTGGTCTACCAATGGCGGTGCAGTCCCACAGACGGCTCCAGCCCGGGTGGCTGGAGGGCCAGGTTGGGGTCTCTGTGGGGGCGCAGCCTGTGGTGGTGGACCGTGACCTCTGAGTGTGGTGCCCCTCCCCCCAAAGGTGGCTCTTCCTCGTCTCCAATCTTGATGTCTGTTCATGTCTCCTACAGAATGTGTGGGTCTGTATGTGTGACTGCAAATGTGGGGGGTCAGGTTTAATTGTCTTTGCTGTTTTACTCTCTACTTTGTGCTGCTTAAGATGTGAAAATACATTGAACAGTCTTAAATTTTAATGGAAAGGTTGAAATTTATATCTTACTAATATAACAAAGTGAGATTAAAACTTGCTTTCACATTAACATAGAAAAATATATAATATATATATAGAATATTAGTTGATTCTTTTGCTGTTCTTATATAAATTGTGAATGAAACAGGTCACACACACACGTGGCACTTTTTATTCCACGCATGAATCATCAGATTGATTATAGAACAGTAGATATTTACAGTGTGTGTGTGTGTGTGTGCAGGTTCAGAGATTTGGCACCCCATGTGTAAAGAAGCAGCTCGACTGGAGAGAAGACTCAGGGTGAGTTCTCCTCCTCTTCCTCCTCCACATTCTCTCTTTTTCCTTCCCCTCCTCCTCCTCTCCCCCTACCCTCACCCTCCTCTTGTCCTCCCCCTCCTCTTCATCCCTCCTCCTCTCCTATTCATCCTACTCCACCCCTCCTCTCCTTCTCTTCCACCTCCCCTTCTTCTTACCCCCTTCCTCTCCCCCATTACCCCCCTCTTCCCTCCTTCCTCTCCTCTTCTTCTCTTCCTCTCTCCTCCTCCTCCTCTCCCCCTCCTACTCTCCTCTCGCCCCTCCTCTTATCCTTTTTCCCCTCCCCTCCTCCTCTCCCCCTTCCCTCCTCTTCCTTTTCTTTCTCCCCTCCTCATCCTCTGTGCTTTCATGGGTACAGAAATGTCCATTCTTATGAATGTCTTTGTCCCCAGCTGAGACGGAGCTCTGAGACGGCATCTCTCTCTCCACCAGGCTGCTCGTCACTCCTCGGCTCCCCTCGGCATCTCATACATGTGAGTTAGACTTACTCTCATGTGAACCTTGCAGCTAGATGAGTGTAATGATCGCCCACATTTCATTGCTCACATGTTAGCTGGAACATTTTAGCTAGCAGGTGTGTCTCCCTCTCGTGGTTCACAGTCCAACGCTCATGGTGATGTTTGCAACTACAACCAGCTGACAGCCTTCTCCAGGGTCAGAGCCCTTTATGACATCCAGCAACCCGACCTCATCCTTCACCAGGCCGACCACACGCATACGCGTGTGTTGGAGGACACGCTGGAGCGACGTAGCTGTGGTCAGGTACAGAAGGAAGACCATCAAAACCTGCGGATGACTGGGACAGAGTCAGCCTCAGTGCTTCCACTGCATCCAGTCTTGATGCTAAGCTAACTAACTGCCTTCTCTTGCTTTATAATTAGCAGACATTAGCATATATCATTAATTGTGTTATAATCACGTAAACACTAAAGAGGAGCACATGTTCAGCGCTGTTGTGAATTATGAAGTAGCCTCAGTGTGGCTGAAATTCTATCTTCTCCTCTAATGTTTAATAAATGAAAGCACCTGTTGTATGATGACCCCCAGGAGCTCTTGGATGATGTTGAGCTGAGAACCAGAGATTCCTGCAGCTCCACCTTCACTGACTCTCCAGCTCACAGTTGTCATGGAGGCTGTGCACTACATTCTTACCTTCCCGGTAAGATGCCCACTCAGGCCAAGACAAGCGTTAAGCTTCACACACACACATGCAGAATCCTGGATGGAGCCCCAGAATTCCTGCACAGCGTCTGTAAAATTATCTTGTAGGACCCTACCCCAAACCCTAGGACCCTAGCCCTAGGACCCTGACCCTAGGACCCTTGCCTTCACCCTTGGACCCTAGCCCTAGCACCCTAAGCTTTACTCTAGAATCCTAACCCTAGGATCCTAGCCCTAGGACCCTTACCCTAGTACCCTAACCCTAACCAGGGCATCATCCACCTTTTGGGTCGATGGTAAAAAAAACCTGGAAAAGGTTTTTTTTCACTAAAAAGAGAATTTTACCACAGAGCACAAGCTGGTTGTTAAACTGAGCTCTTGGCTTCCCTCATCAACCTCTTCCTTCTCCTCTTTCTCCCTTCCTCTTCCTCCACTGCCGCCTCATCTCCTCTTCCTCCCCATCCAGCTCTGCCCCTCCCTCTCCTCTTCCCCCTTCTCCTCCACCTCCTCATCTCCTCTTCCTCCCCTCCCCCCCCAGCTCCTCCTCTTGTCCCCAACACTCAAACAAACAACCTTTGAAATACGGCACATCATGCTTCCCTTGACCTTCTTTCTCACATCTCCTGATCAAAGAAACAACATGAAAGAAAAATCCATTTACTTCTTTAGTTTTGACAGCGTTTCCCTCCTTCAGACGGTTCACTAAACGCCAACAAGATGAAAGTAAACGAGAACCTCCTCAATTCAGGCTGCTTCTCTAATGACTTTTATCGCCATGACACCAACTACTTCCCTTACTCTGGCTCTCCAAAAGGTACACACACAGACACACAGACACATAGACACACACACACCAAGACACAAACTCAGACACACACATACAGACACACAGACAGACAGACAGACAGACAGACACACACACACACACACACACACACACACACACACACACACACACACACACACACACACACAAACAAACAAACACAGTCCCACACAGACTGACACACACAAACACACACATACAGAGATACACACACAGACACACATAGACACACACAAAGAGACACTCACACAGAGGCCAGGAACATTAGTTTATCTCCAGCTCTTGTCTCCAGTCTCCAGACTGAGAAGGTTTTCATCTGCAGGAGAGGAGGACAGATGGACTCACAATCTAAACAGAGTAAGGACGGAAGACTGTTCCTCTTTGGGTTTAAATGTGTTTGTTAATATTTAATGAGCTAATTAAAAGCTTTTTTCTAACCGATGCTCTTGTCCACCCCCCACCCCCCCATTTAAACATCATCCCACCCCGTCATCGTTCTTTCCCCCAAAAGGGAATTGGCAGGATGATCCTGAAGGAGGAGATGAGGGCGCGGTCAGGTTGTCATGACAACGAACAGTGGGGGAGCCATCGTAGTTCCCGCTGTAGCAGCAAGGAGGCGCTGAATAATCTGGGCTTCAGCTCCGTCAATATCTGTGAGAGTTTGACTCTTGTACAATCTGCAGTTAAAAGATTATTTAACTCCACAAAACCTCAATAGAAAATAGAATAAAAGTACAGGTACTGAAAAAGTACATCAATTTTTTTTTTTTTTTTAAAAAGGCACCTCAATTTGCTCTTAATATTAATAATGCTGCCAGTATTGAGCCTGCCAGATGTTTCTGATCGGCAAAATGCAAGTGAGTGAGGAACAAATGTTGATTTTATAACCAGATGATTACTGATCATCAGTGGTTCTGAGATCTGGTTGGAAAATAAAGAATTTCTTTAGCCAACAGATGAGTTTCTCTGTGGGATGAACAAGATGGAGAGCAGAATAAATCTGCTGCTGGTGCTGAGTAGGATGCAGCCTGGCTGCCAAGCCGGAGAACTCCAGGCAGATGTAGAACCTGCTGGTTCTGAGCCACCCTGAGGATCCAGGAGGAGCTGCACGTTTTAAGTGCTTATTCACAGTGAAACAATAAAAACAGGTCATGGCCTTAATTATTCACTCATTTTGACATGGACCATGATGATAAATTATGTTGAGGACTGTAGAGAAGGTCAGAGGTTTGGAAGTCAGTGTACTCACTTGGACAGGAGGAGGACGTTGAGGGGGTTTCCAGCTCTATTCATTCCCTCATCGATCGTGTTCCTCGTTGCATTCACCAGGTGAACAGAGACAGAGATGGAAGGAAATAAAGAGAGAGTGTTGTGATGGGAATCAAAGATGTGTAGGAGGAGGAGGAGGAAGAGGAGGAAGGAGTGTGCATGAGGAACTGAGTCAATTCCATTTATAAAGGGGTGGAAAAGACAGAGTGGGATGCTGAGAAGATGTATGACATGAAGCCGAGAGGCAACTCAGCATCAGGGAGCGTGCACAGAGACGGCAGACAGAGATGGTCACCACCGGATGGATCAGAGCCAGTTTATTAGGCTTCATTCACGGTGGCAAGGACTGTGGGGGTGGGACTCTGCGTGCTGGTGGCCTCAGGAAAGGGCGCTGGAGCTGGCCTGGGCTTGTTGGGAATATTGACGCCATTAACACCCCTCTGTTTGTGGCACTGTGTTTTATTGTCTGCGTTCACAAATATGAGGACATAGCACAGTCAAACGGCAGTGTGCCCGTGGCCGGAAGCTGAATGTATCCACTATTAACACCACTGTTCATGATGCTTTATATTTTATATGGTACCTGCTTAATGGTGCTTTGAAAATGCATTTTACACAGTAGCATCAGTTCTGACTGGTTCTGGTTCTTTTCCATTTCTAAACTGCATGTTTGAGGTTAATATTTGGTTTTGAATGATTGTATATCTGGTGCTGCTGGGTGCTCTGCAGGCTTCAATACAGGCACTAAAGACATTCTTTAGGTTTCATCTTGAACACCTTCCAGTAAACTTTGGCACTATTTAATGTCACAAGAAGCTTTCAAGGTTGTGAAGCTGAGCAAATCAACTCCTCTCTGTCTCTCTCCCTCCTGCCTGTTGTCTCCATGTCTTCAGCAGCCAGGTTTATCAACGGCTCAGACAGCGGTGAGTTAAGGATGGTGACAGTTGGCTGCATTTCCTCCGATTCACCATTCTGTCAATTTGGCTCACACACACACGCACACGCACGCACACACACTTTCTTTTATGATTACAGGTTGGATAATGAATGGTACTGAAGCTCTGTCCTTTCCCCCTGGTTTTTCACTGACCTCAAACAGTCATGTGTTATTAACCTGCAGCCCCTGAGAGAAAAAGAAAAATTAGACTATTTCTTCATAATTCCTGTCTTACACATTTAATTTAATTACAACATCCTAACTTAATTTACAAATGACAGAATCGTCTATACATCGCTAGACTAAGTAAATTTATAGATAAATAGAAGAGCGTAAATTGAAAAAGGATAAAAACAGGAAGCGGCTCCTGGAGTTAAAGAGGCTACACCACCCTCTGCTGTTGGAACTGCAGAGGTGCACCTCTGACATCAGCGGTGCTGCTGCTTCCCAAAACGATCTTATACTGAAGAAAATAATGCATAAATATACTTCCTGAAACAATTTTGTCCTGAAGAAAATAATGTAGAAATATACTTTTGGTTGGAACAGATATCATTTTAATTTTTTGATGTGTGCCTCTGGAATTTTTGGTGTAAACTAAATCTTTACCCCATTCACACAAAAATGCTGAATTTGCTGTATTTCTATTCATTTACATAATCCCTGTGGTTGTTTATGGCTGCCTGTGTTTATGTTTACTTTTCCAGACTCCTATGCTGCCAAATCATCCTCATTACCAGGCTATGGCAGGAGTGGGCTAAAGAGAGTAAGCAGTATTTTTTTCGCATTTATATGCAAAATGCATATTTATGTTTGTTTTTCTTATGCTGGTATTATTAAACAGGCATTTAAACCACAAGACAGTATTGGCAACAGTAGATGATTAAATCCGTTATATCATGCAGCTCATATTTGTTAAACTGCTCTTCTGGTATTCTGGCAGTCTGGAAGTTTTGGAGCAGATTATTACCAGTATGACAGCACAAATGCAGTCAATTGGCAAATAAGAGGTATGTTTACATGTAAATTTACCACCTGATGTCATGTATGTAACCCTGAACAGCATTATAATTGTTTGTTCTACTCTCTTTTTTCCAGAGTATAAGGTAAGCTATTCGCTAAATAGTTTCTGATTAGTGTAGACAATTAAAGAAGATGTTTGCCTGAACTGCACATCTGCTGGTTAGATTTATCCATACGAAGCTCTGATGGTGTCGGTCAGAGGGCAGCAGCGGCTCCCGGGCGACGTGGACCGAGCGAGGCTTGAGGTAAACTGACAGTGTATCATGGACACACTGGAATGTTTGTTTAAACCCGCATCTGATGCTGTTGGCAGCCCACCGAGGCAGCGTTGCTCCTGTTTCTATCGTTCAGCATACTTTGGAGTTTGCATCCTTTCATGTTTGCTGTAGATCTGATGTTTGTCCTATTTGTCCTGTGACCAGCAGCTCATCTCAGTGTGTTGGGGCCAGTCCTGTGCTGAAACTATTAATAGCCCAATATGCTTGATGTTATACTGCAGTTCCCTTGATAGGTACCAGTTAAACAAAAAATTAACACAGTAATGCCACTAAATAGCAGTAAAGTGGTTAGTATTAAACTCATTAAATTGCCTTTTATACCCACTTCATGTAACATGGCTGGTCAATGTTGCATGGTCTGCTGAAATTTATGTCCAAAATACAATTTCTTGTGTGACTCATCTAGTTTGCGATGACTGACTGCATAAGCAAGTATTTCTTGTTCTTTCCAACTCCTCAATGATTCTGTTTTCTCTCTCTTGCCAGCGTCACCTGTCACCAGAAGAGTTCTACAGAGTCTTTGGAATGTCCATGTCTTCCTTTGATCGTCTTGCCCAGTGGAAGAAAAATGAATTAAAGAAACAGGTCAGACTCTTCTGAGGGTGTCAGAGATATCTAAGCCATTAATGATTACCCTCCAAAAAGGCTCCAGAATGAGAACCAGAGCAGAACGGTTAGCCTCCAGGGCTTGGCCAGCTCTTCCCACGATGATTTTGACTGACCTAAGGAGGACCGGAACGAGAAAGAGAAAAAGGAAATGGGAGCAGACTCCATTAATGATGATTCGAGGCTGCAAGAGACAAAAAAGTAGGAGGCAGATGGTGCAGGAGTAAGTGGAGATAATATGACTGCTTCTCTGTGTCCAATCAGCAGGTGGCGGTGTGATAACAGGAGGTACTAGTGAGGCCCAGTGCAAAGAGTCTAACTCGAATTTTAAATGAAAATAAAAGAATCTGTTTGGGAAGCAGCTGCAGTCCTTCAGACACAAAGGTCATGATTAAAAAGATGAACTATTATAAGGGGTAGACAGTAAATGATTTAACATCCAGAGCAGAGGGTGCAGCGTGCTGTCAATTTTGATGTGATTACCTGTGCAATCCATCTAGAAAGGAAATGCTACTTTATATTTATTGATTTGTCAGATTTATTGTGTGTGTAATATTAAAGCAAAATGGCAAACTTAATAAAAGAAAGTGAAGAGATGAAAGCAGAACTTATGTAAAGCTTGAAACAGTTATATATAAATATTTATTATTTCCAATAAACGCTTAAATCCAATGGTGCTCTTTCTTTCTTTTAACTGAAACTGTAATTAGCATATTATTATTTTCTATATACAGAAAAAACAGTGACGACATTAATGTTGTTTTTTAAAAACTCAAACACCATGTTTGATAATTAAAATGGACAATGTTTCAGCTGAGCGGCACTAGGACCCGGTGGAGCACAGAGCCCCGAGCTGCCACCACCGAGCGAAGCTATGAAGCGAATCCGCCTCTCTAACTCACTCCGCCGGGTAGAGAATGACGGAGTCCCGCTGAGCCAACGACCATCACATCAATGAATCTTCTCCGGGATCAGTGAGACTGGTGTAGGACGCGACATGGACCCTAACCCTCAGAGCGGTGAGTGATCCTGGTGTTGTCGCACATTAACATTTACACTAACTTTGACCGGAAGTTCTGACATCCATCCTCTAAAAGTGTCCAAGCACGCGCTTTACGTCCGAAATCCACAACTTTCCTGCTGTGAGCGTCCCACAACTTTCCTTCCGAGCAGCAGCACCAGTGCTGAAGTCACCGCAGTTCAAAACTAAATTTGGGAAAGAAAAGGAGCAAGTCGATCGGGTTTCGGACGCGTACCTCGCGCCGCGGTGGGGAGTGATGTCATGTCGATGCGCCGCGCGTGGAAGGAGGGAGCTGGAATCTTCGCGCAGGTAGAGTGATGCAATCCGAGCCCAACACGGCCGCGGCTTAACGGCTCCTCGATGCACATGGGCTTTATCCCCAACGTGTTGGGACACCGTGGATGGCAGATAATCAGAGTGGCATCACTCTGGTATTTGTGATAAATTGTAATTGATTTCTTATCTGGCTGCAAAAACAAACTGCAGCCCAAATTTCATATAAACCATGTATTTATCCCCTCACCTGCCCTCACTGTCCATGGAACCAGGGTGAATTCTAAGGCTTCTGTGCAGCCACATCAACATTTTACTTAGCTGGAAAACTCTTCAAAAGTTTTGCTGCTTGTGCAAAGTTTACAATCAATACCTTAGTCCATTAACCTGATTGAAACCGATTAGCCTGTGGTCAAAGAGCAAATTGCATGTTGTGGGGTTGCCCTAATATTGCCTCTGTTATATTTAGTGAGCTGGAATTATGAAGTTAGGATTCAGGTGCTACTTTAGTTTTTTTGGTTGGGGAAACAAAGTTTGTTTTGTAGTTAAACATTCTTTTCCTCAAATCTCGCAAAAATGACGTCGTCTTGTCACTTTCACTGCCACACAGACGACCAAGAACGTAGGCCTGTGGCTCCCCGTGTCAGCAGTCATCTGTCTTTGACCTCTACCCTGAGTCTTCGAGGTTTCACCTCCTGCAGTTGTCTTCCTCTCCTTCTCATCACTGACTAGTTATATTCATTTGTTACCCCAAATGGCCAGTAATCATGATCCTCATGAACAGCTAGATCGTGCAGATCTTTTGTTTTCATGTTAAATTCTGTGGTTTTGGCAAGTTTAGCAGGATGACTTGAAATCTTTGATGTAATTTAGATGAAAAGTGCCATGTTAATCTCTGGTCGTGGCTGTATCACTGGTTTCCAACTTGTGCCTGGGTTTTTTTTTAGTCTGGAGCAAAGAGACCAGGAAGGCTCCCTGGTCCTGTCAGTCCTGTTATTGCTGTTTTTTAGGTTCAATCGATTGATCCTGGAAAGATGAACACTTGGAGAAGTATCCAGAATAAAAGCCCTATTAACATCAGTATTAACATTCCTACTTCTTGAGGAGTTTTACAGAGCTGCATCCTAAACACTGGCTGCTGGGAATGCTCTGGTCTCACTTCAGGGGGTTCAGTGTGCCTGATGGATTTGATGGAGGGGAGGGAGCTAAGCTTGTCTAAAGAGTTAGGACGGTGGCTAAGATAGTCTAAAGGGTTAGCGTGGTAGTTAAGCTAGTCTAAAGGGTTGGGGCAGTAGTTAAGCTAGTCTAAAGGGTTGGGACAGTAGTTGAGCTAGTCTATTGTGTTAGGATGGGACCTAAGCTTGTCCAAAGGGTTAGGGTTAGGGCAGTAGCTAAGCTGGTCTATAGGGTTAGGGTTAGGACAATAGCTAAGCTGGTCTAAAGGGTTAGGACGGTGGCTAAGCTAGTCTAAAGAACTTGTCTCCTTGTATTTGTTGTCTCCATCATTTATGTTAGGTTTTTATCCCGGTTGTTCTATCTACCCCTGTAAATCCGTCACTCTGGACCTTTTACTCAAAGCTCAGCATGTCGTTGTTCCCCTCGTGTCCTCAGCATTTATAGAAAGGTAATAAGACACTGCAAGAATGTGACAGATGAAATTCTGCAACACTTTTTTTCTCCCAGCTGCTTCTTTTAAAGGAAAACTGCCAGATTCATAGTCTGGAGCTTTTTAAAGCATCTGACTGGACATTAACCCCGACGGCTGTTGACACCATCGACTCTTGTCACAATATGAATGAACGGCTGCTGAATTTTCAGAAGAAGACTTTTGTCTCAGAGGAGGTCTTGAAGACTTGACCTCTGACCCCTGTCTGAAGAGGATGGCTGTCTGGAAGAGGGACGTGGGGATGCCAAAGAAGGAAAAACGGCTAAAAGAAAAGGAGCAAGAGAGCAAGAAGGATAGAAATAAAGGAGTGGAATGGAGAATGCAGGATCTGGGAAGACATCAGCCTCTGGGACTGTGGGGGGCGTTCAACTCTCAGCTCCACTCACTCAAGCTTGTAAAAGAGATTTGAACAGAGTAAGATGATTTTATCCCATAATCCCTGGAAGTTACACAATAGAGTTCCCTCAGACCGTGTCAAAGGAGAGGACAGCTCCTGTAGGAGGGGAGAGGTTCAGGGAGGGGCTCGGATTTGACGGGAGCTAAAGCTTCACGTGATATTTACTGTGGTGGTGGCAAATAAAACAAGTAAAGCAGACCACATCAGTCCAAGGCAGAGTCGCGTGGCTCTGGTCTTATGATTGAACGTCCCCAGTAAGCACACAAACATCTCTTCCACCCCTCCTCTGGCGCTTGTTCAAAATGATCGTTTGGTTCTGTTATTGTGTGTGTGTGTGTGTGTGTGCGCGCGCGCGCGTGCACTAGAGGTTACAAAGATCCTTCTGTGGTGTCAACGCACAGAATTCTCCACAACAGCTGATTCTCTCAGCTCCACCACAGAAGGGAAGGGACGCCTGCATGTTGACGTCTGTGCAGTTATTGATGGTATCCTGACATTTGTGTAGATTTCTGCTATTCTTGATTAATTCTGCAGTAGATGAAAGGATGATGAAGAAGATGCAGTGATCATGTGAATGTTTGGAGGTTTAATGAGCAAGAGACTCCCTGTAGGAGGGAGGAGAGTTAATATGAGGAAGGAATGAAGAGAAGCGTCTGTTGACAACTAAGACAGGAAACCACAGCTGCTGGAATACCACAAACACACACACATACACACACACACACACACACACACACACACAGCAACTGTACATCAGTATGGCAGCCATATAGTGGTGTTGTTCCACACCCCTCTTGGTGTGTGTTTGTGTGCTGGTTCCTGTTTTGGATTATTGTTGGAGTTTCTGATGCTGTGTTGTCTTCTGTGGAGCATTGTGGTCATCTAAATGTAGACCTGGCCAAGACAATAGAGTATTGTGGGAATGGGGGTGGAAGGGGAAGACTGTGTGTGTGTGTGTGTGTGTGTGTGTGTGTGTGTGTGTGTGTGTGTGTGTGTGTATGTTTGCGCGTGTGTGTGTGCCTTTTGTTCCCTCTCTTCTACAGAAGAGAAGGAGCCTGTGAGTTCTTATTATAGCTCCATTCTTGATCATTAAACTCAGAGTTTTCTTCTTTCATCAGACCAGTCCGACACATGGAACCAAATATCTGATGTGCTTTAAAATGAGTTCTGTTGTAACTTTGTAGGTCTGGAGGAAATAAAGACAGTTAATTATTTAGAACAAGAGCCACCATTTCCCAGCAGCCATTGCAGCAGTGGCCAGTCAGCCATGAGAAAGGTTCAATAGTTTCCTCTGGACCCAGAGAGAAAAGGGCCCATTTTGGTCTGATGTCAATAAAATGGTTCATTTTATCACATTTATTGGGTTGCAGCTGACTCAGAAGTTCTAAAAATGTAGCCCAACCATTTTACCTCTGGTGGAAATGCACAGCTCCTCCTTTACACCGGCTTCATTTCCTTTAGGGGAGAAAGCTTCCTGCCCCTCACCCCCCCCCCCCCCCCCCCCCACACACACACCCCACACACCCCACACACACACACACACACCTCCTTTTCCCTTTGCCTTCCCTCATCTTTGCGGCCAGGATGTATGACTGTGGCAGAGGTTCTGGAACAATTTCAAGGTGAACACAAAGTTCATACACACTCCCTTGCAGAATGCCGGTCTTGAATGAGGAAGTTACTTGAGTGGGATTTGATCACCAAGGAACCGGACAGAAAAGTCTTGCTTCCCGAAAAAAAGACCAGCAGGTTTAATTGGGTGACACGATGCCTGAATGGTAAAATCTCTCCTCCCTGTCAGCTGGCGTAGGCTATATTCCAAGGTGACCTCATTCGCCTGGAAGGCTGCTAGTTTAGCTGCCATTGCCTCTTTGGCCTTGCACGCCTGTGGCTTCGTGATTTTAACCATATGAAATCTTTCCTTCATGCTGACAGAGAAGATTTGTCTGCAGACAAAGTAAAGTGTCCTCTTGTTTGTCTCGTGGATTTCAGTGGCGATGGAGCACCTCGTGAGCGAGCTGGCGGCTTTACTGAAGATGCTGGACCAGGAGACAGTCAGTCAGGCCACTGCCAACCAGATGGCCTCCGTACGTAACATCCTGGACTCGCTGAAGCTCTCAGGTACTCTGATAAGATGACCAGGATGATGAAGTTTGATGTGGGGTTGTGACCTAATCAAGGTTATGGAAGTTGCTCAAGAGTAAATGCAGAGCATCAAATGAAGCAATTCCATGTTGAAGGTCAGAAGTGTGCTAGAATAAGAGAGCTTAATGAGATTGTTGAGTCATCAGTCCAATGTGCAACACCTTCATCAACATGCAGATGACAACAGGATACCTGCAACATGGTGAGCGTGCAGATGAGGGGCTTGTTGACAGGGACGGACGCAGGATGTCAGGAAGGATAAAGGGATTCGGATAAGAGGATAATGAATTGTGAAGCTCATCAGTAAAGAGGATGAGGAGAAGGATAAAGAAAAGGAAACACTGTCACTGTTCCACACACCTCCAAGCATGTTTTACTCCAGTTTAATACAAACATTTGAAGATTTCTTACTGTAATTCCTAAACAATTCCAGAAATGGCAAATGATCATTTTATGACTTTAGATACTTGACCTTTTCCTGTGTCCATGGTTTTGGCTCCGCCATCCTCACCTGATCTTATTTTTATCTTTTCCTCAGTACATGGATCAGATGTCTACATGAACAGCTGTTTCTATGGCAATGGCACCAGCTTTGTGGAGTCCCTGTTTGAAGATTTTGGTGAGCAGATCCTCAGAGTACAAACGCATCAATACAGTCCTCTCTTGTTTTGTTGCTACTACAGTGTTTTAGAACATTTGCTGCTAACCTTCTCTTCTTCTGCCAGACTGTGACCTGAACATGCTCAGTGCATCACCAGAGGAGCAGAAAGAGCAGCATGATGAAGAGAAGAGTCTTCCTAATAACTCTGTCAGTCTGCCAATCTGATTTTCTCTGGGTTGTTGTCTATGTGAAGGACATACTATGAAACGTCTCATCTTTCCCTCAGACACCAACTGACACCCCCCCTCCTCTGCCCACCACCCCCCTGCCTGATGACTACTACGAAGAGGCGGTTCCGCTGGATCCTGGATCTGCTCCTCAGTACTTCACTACAAATATGAACAGTTGTGTAAACCAGCATGTTGTCTCTATCACGCTGTAGCTTACAGAATATTAAAGTGTCTCCGTTACACACCTGCAGCTTCTAGGAACTCTGTTGAGGATGACTATTATGAAGATGCAGACAATAACTATCCCACTACCAGGATGAACGGTACCCCCAAAAGTTCTTGTGAGTCTTCTCTACTGTTTTTTTAATGCTTGGTATCTAATTTTAATGGTGATTTATGATATTGCTGTGCTCAGACAATGACTCAGATGCTCTGAGTAGCTCCTATGAGTCTTATGAAGAAGAGGAAGATGAAGAGGCCAAAGGTCATGGCCGACCTCAGAGATGGATGGCTGAGGAAAACCCAGATGCTCCAGTCAGAGACTGCCGAATCTGCGCCTTCCTGCTGAGAAAGAAACGGTTTGGACAGTGGGCCAAACAGCTGGTGGTTGTTCGAGACAATAAGCTGCAGGTAAACCACACTTGATCATGGTTTATGCACTTATGTGCACTTATGTTGAATAAGAATAAGGTTTTAAAATACTTTTTTTCCAGTGCTATAAGAGCATCAAAGACAGCAGCCCCCACACTGAGCTCCCCCTCAACCTGTGCAACGTCATCTATGTCCCAAAGGAAGGTCGGAAGAAGAGACACGAGCTGCGCTTCTCACTGCCTGGAGGCGAAGCGCTAGTCTTGGCTGTCCAGAGTAAAGAGCAGGCCCACCGATGGCTCCAGGTCTGTTTGCTTCTGCTGCTGTAGCTGTTTCTGCTGCTGTAGCTGCTTCTGCTGCTGTAGCAGCTGCTGCTGTAGCTGCTTCTGCTGCTGTAGCAGCTGCTACTGCTGTAGCTGCTGCTGTACCTGTTGCTTCTGCTGATGATGTGGATGATTTTGATGATGATTACCAGAAAGGGTTTAAGGTTTATCCTGCCTCGTCGTTAGGTGGTCCAAGATGTCGGCAGCAAATGTAGCAACTCTGATGGAGCGGACGGGTCAACTTCACCCATCGTACAGAGGAAGCTGGAACTTGATAAGGTGTATTTGTTTCTTAACGAGCATCTGTGAATGACTCTAAAGTCTTTTCTTTGAACTCTTCCAAACTGAAAAGCGCCTGACTGTTGCTGAGGCCCTTCTGGGCTGTGGCTCTGCGCTTTAACCCCATCAGGCTTTAAAAAGTAGATAAAGCAGATAAACCATATTAACTTGGTCTTTTGATGAACATTAATTGTATTTATTCCTCCAGGTGTTGCAGTGTGATCGACAGATGTCTGACTCAGACAGTGGGCCAACGGCGGACAACCAGATTGTTGTAGCAGGACGGGACACCACCGACCCCCTGAGTAGGTGTAAACCTTTAGGTGTACATGAAGATAGTATAAAGGTATAAAACAGGTGTTCCAGGGTGTAACAGTCATGAGGTGTACAGCAGCCAGGTGCTTGATTCTTTGGTTGATTAGAATATTAATGACATCCTTTATTCAAGAAAAGAGATGATACAGACTGGAATATTTTATCATTTTAATCTTCTAACTGCTGATGCTTTTGAGAGGAAGGTGCAGCTTTTCTGATTTTCTCGGTTATTTCATTGTCACTTTCCTTGTTGTCCTAAATACACACACACACGCGTGTACGCACATATGCAAGGAGCTATGAAGTGTAACTGTGCAGCTCCGTGTTAATGGGTCGGCGCGTAGGTCAAACATTTCTGTTGTTTTACTGACTGAACTGCTATAGACACAAGGGAGGAACGGGAAGCCAGGCATGAACAGATATGACATCCTTCCTGTCCACTTCCTGCCATTGTGTCCCGCTGACATCACAGGAAGTGGACAAGACGGAGCGCTGCAGCACCTGCTGTGAGTAGCCTAGTCACTATAAAATACTTGAGAGAAGACTTGAATAAACAAAACACTCCAGGGGACCTGAAACCCAGTTAGTTCCTGACCTGGTGGACTTTCATATTCTCAACCTTTCAAACTGACCTGAAGGCCTTTATGGCTGTTGTTTTCCCAGTGTTCTGTTTTAACACAGTGTGATGGATCCACTCTCAGCTCCTGATGATTTTTGTTTTTGTTTCAGAGGGAAAGCGCGGCACCTTTTCTGAGCTGACTGGATCTATGAGCCGGGCGGCGGGAAAAAAGATCAATCGGATCATCACTTTCTCCAAAAAGAAACCTCCTTTACCAGGCGAACTCCCCTCATGTACCAGTCACCATGACAACCCCCGATGTGGTAAGGATGCTGTGAAGAAGCAACTTACTTACCAAATACAAGCAAACTTCCCTTGATGAGAACCAGTTATGTCTGGTCTTCCTCCTCTCTCCACAGGCTTCCTGGCTGTGTGTCTGAGCGGCTCCTGGAAGGAGCGCTGGTGTGTGGTGCGAGGTGGAAGCCTGTACCTGCAGAAGGACCCAGGGGACCAGCGGCCACCTCTTGTCATGGTGCCGCTCAAAGGTGCAGAGGTGGTGCCGGGGGGCCTCGGCCCTAAACATCCCTTCTCTTTTTGCATCCGGCAGTCAGGGAAGGAAGTGGCGTCCCTAGAGGTGATCTCCTCCTGCAGCAGTGACTCCAACAGTGATTTTCTGACATGATGATTCAGTGATGTGTTCTGAATTTTTCTGGGTTTTGTCCATCAGGCCAGCAGCTCCGAGGATCTGGGCCGTTGGCTGGGTGTGTTGTTTGCAGAGACGGGCAGCACCAGCCCCCCTGAGGAGCTGCACTACGACTACATTGACGTGGACACACTCACCGACATACGACACGCTGCCAGACACTCCTTCCTGTGAGTCACTCCCTCAAAATATGTCGGTCACTTATCCGTCTATCTTCTGTCCCCAGACATGTTTACTGTGTTTTCCTTAAATACAACCGTCTGTCTTTGGGCTCTCAGATGGGCCACAACTACTGCTGCCTCCTCCAGCAGTGCCTCAACAGACTCCAGAACCTATGATGAGGTCTATGAGAGTGTTACGGTGAGAAATCCATCATGAATTCAGTTAAAATTAGGTACATTTCTATCTTCCTAATCTTGTTACTCACACATCATTTTTACTTCTGGTTTTTATAAATTAATGAGCCTGAATGCAACCTCATTTTGAAAAAAAATATTCTTTTTTACATCAAATTGTGTTGATTTTCCTACAGGATGGTGATGTTGAGAGTAGAACTGCACAAGTAAGGCGGCACGCCTCCTTCTCCAGTCGGGACTCAGAAAAGACTGAGCAACAAGCCTCTATCAAGAGACATGTCTCTAGTGAGTCTGCTAAAAGGATCCTCTGGGGCTGCTCTTCCTAACCTGAAGCTACTCTTATGAGCTGTGACAGCATCAGCAGCTGCTTCATCCTCTCAGATTTTCTCTGTTACCTCTGTAGATGTGAATCACTACGCACGGTATGGTAAGACGCGTGCAGAGGAGGACGCTAGGCGTTACCTGCAACAGAAGGAGGAGCTGGAGGAGCAGAAGGAAGATCTGAGGTCTGCACTGGTCTCCCTACGCAGGGAGAAGAGGGAGGTGAAAGAGGAGATGAAGAGCCGCACAGGTGAGACACACAGAAATGCTTGATTTGGCACCGCTTGATAGCAGCAGTAACAAAGGTGCATGTCTGTGTGTGTGTGAGTGTAGGTCATGATTTAGACCAGCGGTTAGCCAGACTCGAGACACTGTGTAAACAGAAAGAGGAGGACAGGGTTGAACTGGAGCTCAAGCTGACAGAGGTCAAAGACAATCTGAAGAAATCTCTGGCTAGAGGCTCCACAGGTCCTCCCACTGAAAACAAGCTCATCCTCAAGGTAGCTGCTACCAACTAACCCGTCTCATAACGTTACCCCACTAAAGCGAGCTGATATGCACCCAGCGCTAGATTCCTTGTTTGGACAGTTTCAGTGGATTCTGATCAATAAAGAATTTGTTTTTTATCAGATATGAAGAAGACAAGAGCTCTAATACCACATGTTTTGAGCTAAAGACAGCAGTTAGTATGCTAACAGACCAAAAATCCATCCAAACTCATGGGAAAAACTGTGCTTCCTTTTGGTTGCCATGCAACCTCGTATTGGTAACAATAATCCAAGTAAACAAGTTTGGAAAAATGAATGTTTGTTTGTCCATAGGCACAGACAAACAAGGTAGAGAAGGTTTACGAGACTCTGCCGGTGAATGCAGCCTCTGAGCTTCGTAAGCGTCCTCCGTCTCTTTGTGTCTCCTCCAAGGGGAACGTCATGCAGAAGGCCAAGGTAAGGGGTGTGAGTCTTTGTTTGTGTGTGTGTGTGTCTGTGTGTGTGTGAGATGGCCAGACTGCTTTTCTTCGCTGTCCTCTTCAGGCGTGGGAGTCTCAGAAGGCGTCCTAGATGAGCATAAACGCTGGATCAGACAGATGATTGAAGAAGGCGACGGAAGTTTGGGTCAGCTGGAAAAGAAAAGCACGGATGACTCGGGAATTTCCCATCTCCTGCTAGCTGTTAGCCAAAAATGGGATTTTTGCAGACAGCTTGACTGGTGTACAAGCCATGTTAATGTAGATTTTTTATGTAGATTTTTCTATTTTATGTGCTGTTTGTGTAAGTTTGACATTGTGTTTACATTTGCTCAGCACTGTTGCAAAAACTAGGACAACTTTATTGAAAAGGTGAATGTGTGGTTCAGAATTACTTTCCCACCTGCAAGATTTTAATCTTTTAAAAGTCTTTTAAACAACACATTGATATTAGATTATAAACAAATGTATAAACTTTAAATTATATTTGCAATTCTAAACCCTCACATCTTGTGATATATGTAGAAAAGAATTAGCATGAGTATGGCACTGTTAATGATACCAGTGTTGATTATTTTAATGTGACCTGGTGATTTCTAATTGTGTATATTTTTATTTTTGGCCATTTGCACTTTATCTGTTGCATTCTGTGATCATGCAAATGTTTTTTTGGAAAGCTTTAAGCATCTCACTTGAGATAATCATGTGAGCATCAATGTTTCTCAGCTTTGCTTGACATGAACCAATGTGCACGTCAGAGTAAAAAAAAGACTTTTATCAGCAAAATGTTTGTTTGTTTCATATACTGATGTGCAGGCGTCACCTAGTGGTGGCGAGGAGGAGCTTTTTGATCTTGAAGAACATTTTCTGTTCTAACCTTTTCCATCCACCCTTTGTGGTACGTTTATTACAAAGTGTAGTTAATTACTTGTTTATCTTCAATGAGACGGGATCGGGATGTTCTTGATATGCGTGTTGACCGTTGGGAGCATATGTCACAAGAAAACACTTAACAATAAATGTGTCATTGTTGTGTAACTGGTCAGACAAGCAAAGGAAGTTAATAGACATAATTATCACGTAAAAGGTGGTGTTTGCACCATTAGTTGGCGCCAAATAGTTGTTGGTGCCAAACTGGACAACAAAGCTTAAAGGAGGAAAAAATGACCAAAAAAATCAAACGTTAACTTCTTAAGAAAGAGTTTATTAAGTGAATTTGTCCACAGAAGGAACCAAAATATTAAATTAATCTGTGCTCCCACTGGTTAAACCAATTCTGGTTCAACACTATTGGTCCACTCAGGTGCTTTTGGTCCAGTAGTGTTCCGATAATCTCACATTAGGTCACTAGTGTTCTGGTTTGACACTGTTGGCTCAGGAACACACGGGACCAGATTTTACAAAAGAAAGAAAAGGGACTTTAGAAAACTGGACCTTTTGCATGCTGCTACTGAGCAGAGGTCCTCAAGCTTCCATGCAAGAGCAAACAAACAGCAACAGACAACAACAACAAATGGAGGGATAAACAATGGAGTCACTCATAAGAAGTAAACATGGAAGCATATACAGTAAACCTTTATTTTAACCTGCTAAAGCCCTCAAGAGGTTCATCTGATATACAACAGATCTTAAAAAGGTAAAACCCCCACCCACCCACAGACACATGCGTGTTCACACGCACAGACTCTCTCTCTCTCACACACGCACACACACACGCTGGTGCACCTGCATGCAGCCCAATGACCAGATGAAGGAATATGTTTGTCACGTTTAAAAATATGACTTAACCCCATGATCTCAGTGTAAACATAGCATACAGTAGAATAGATAAGGACCTCCTTCTTTCCTTCCTTCCTGCTGTCTTTCTCTCTCTTACACTCATCTTTTCATTGTATTAACTTAGTTCTTGGACTCTTTGGTTCTCTGTAACAGTCTGTTTTTAATCTATATGTCTGGCTGGCTGATCTTTCCCTCCATCTCTTTATCTCTCTGGTTTATTTTACAGAAGTGAGTTTACTAGATCCACAGGTGTCTGTGCAGACCAGAGCAGTGGAACCGGATAGAATGATTGTCCTTGATTTATTTACATCACAGTCCGTCACAGTGGGCTCCGTTGTGTGGAAGAACATGTTCCTGTTCTCCTCCTTTACTTCACTCACCTGTGTGTGGGCATGTCAGCCTGAGATCTGTGTGTGTCTGTGTGTGTGTGTGTGTGTGTGTGGGCTAGGATAAGTCATTGTTGCTGGGCGACTTCCCTCCACCGTTCAGAAGGGCCGAGGCGCTGCGACTCTTGGTGGGTGTACCGCTGCCTGATCGGGAGAGTTCTGTCAGGTCATGGAGGGACGGCTCTCTATACATGGCCACTACACACACACACACACACACACACACACAAACATGAACCATTAATCCATTTGTTAGAGCTGTGAGTGATTTCCGATTCAGAATGGGGAGTTTCTGTAATGATTTTTTAGTGAGGTAATGAGTTTTTATTTAATGCTCCATAAAACCATACTAAACGTTTAACAAAATGAGCTGTCCATTTAGCGTTTTCCCTGAACTTGTGATGACCAACCATTGGGAAGCTCCAGGATGCAACACTGATGCTGAATAACTGTTTATCCCTAGTTTAGCGCTGTCGATTCCAGGGTGGTTAAACAAGAGCTGCTAGCAGAAAGCAAAATCTCTCATGCCCCCTAGTGGCTGGAAGATATGGATTCATTAGGTGTTGTGTGATTTTTAAGGGCACATGGTGGCAAAAACAGGTCCTGTAAAGCCAGATTTCATTGAAATTCTAATTTCGCTGTTCTCGCTGTCCTGGTTGAGCTCACCTTTGAGTGGTTTGGGAATGAAGTGTGCTGCAGGTTTGTTCTTCTTCACATGGTTCCCCTTCATGATTCCCCCCTCCTTATTCAGCCCCAGGTACCAGGCCCGACCCGAGGCCTGCTGCCGGTACAGCATGGACGAGTAGGTGACGTAGTAGTTCTCAAAGACGGACTCCTTGAACTTGCACTCTGGGGTAAAATGTTCCTGTAATCCATGTTGGAATGTTAGTGCAGGCAAGACAGGACAGAAGACCGGACAGACACACATTAATCAGCCAGAAAGTGTGAATAGTTCTTTGTTCTTCCATCATTTGGACCTATGAATCTCTGAATCCTTATCTGACCAGTCTCTCATCTCTGAGAACAAACTGCACCAACTTAGGACAGCTGACATTTGCATTTTCTTATTCCTGCATCTCCATAGCAACCAGCTACTCCCTTGAATACCAACCAGTCCACTGAGGGAAAGACGGTATCCACAGATACATAAGACGGGCCCCATCCCTCCCATCTTTAACATCAACGCTACTCGTGCACCTGGCAGTCAAGGCCACACTCGTTCTAGCCTGCACACAGTATCGGCATGACTGTTATTGCTCAAGATTTCATCTTGGCCCTGCAGCCTTATATTTCCACCAGCATGCACCTCGAGAGCGAGCACTGCGCACCTTCTGACCTGTCTAAGAAGATGAAAGCGCGTCGGGTGAGGTGCGTGCAGATCTACACGCTTGGGCAGGCGCGTGCAGAAGGACACATGATAATCTTCCAATCAAAGAGTGACTGAAGGGGATAAACAAAAGGAGGCGGGAGGATGAAATCAATCTGAGGAGGCACAATAACAGCGAGGGATGCTCAGATGCTGGAGTCAAGAGCCGAGCAGCACAATAATGCTGTGGTTTAAGTATTGATGCCATGATTGGAGGATAATGAGAACGGCTGTGCTGAGAGCTGCTGCTTTATTGTTCAAAAGGGCCCAGAGAGAAGATTTGAGTGTGAGTGATGAAGATGATGATGATGATGATGATGAGGAGGAGGAGGAGGAGGAGGAGGAGACCTACGGAAGTGTAGAGAAAGCCTTCGTTGTTCATGGCCAGGTAGAGTTTGGTCTGGACTCCCTGGATGGCCACCACACGGAGCCCCACCGGGATCAGGTTAAAGACGGCTGTAGGAGCACAGGAGGGGGACAGGGACGTAAATATAGCTGGACGTCCTCGTCAGCCATCTCTAACATCACAATCCTGGTTTAATCTCACAGTAGTGACTTTACAAGGTCACTGAAGTAAACTTAAATATGTGTTGGGGTTAGGTGAGCAAACAAAGTGAAGTTAGCAGAATAAGGAGCAGGACAAAATTCAGTCCAACTTCAGCTCAAAGCGGGACAGTTTGATCAATAAGCTGCTGCGGCGTCTGATCAACTTAATCAGTCCTGGCATGCAGAATCGTCCGTTAACTGTTATCTTATACAACTACATAATTTACATAAATAAATGTAATAATATTATATGATTGGAGATATTATATAGTCTCACAAAAAGCTGAATAAATGCTTCGTCAACATAGAGCCTGATTGAGAAATGCTCAGTTATCTTATTACAGGGTAAAGCAGCCTAATAGTTAGATCTGTTTATGCTCATCCATATTAATGCTTTCATATGATCACATACAATTATTCATTTAATGTAAAGGCAATGTGAGCGTCTACAGTAGGTCACAGAACAACCCAACAACAACTCTTTATGTTTGTAGGTTGAAAACACTCCGTGGAAGGAGCATCATTATTCCACAGTTTGATGAGTCAAGCCTTTGTTTGATTACACTCATTTAGCCAAGCATGTTCCTATAATGAGCATGTTTATATTGAGACAGGAATTACATGGATTGTTAAATCCAGCCGTGGCTGACTTGTTTCTAGCAGGCAGGCGTCCTAGGACTGTCTAGAATATTTATAACATTGTCACCTAATTAAAGACTGCTGACATCACGCCATCCTACAATATCTATTTTCTTTACCTTTTCATTGTTCATAACGAAAATTTACAGTTTTACTCAAATGTTGTTTTTATCCCACAGACAAAATCACTTTTCTCTCTATTTTCTAAAGAACAAAACTTGTAGTAAGGTCGTTACCGTGGCAACATGATTCTGAAACCTAGAGTCAAATAAATGAAGGCAACACTTGTTGTTGCTAGTGTTCATATGAAGCTGCTCTGTGATAAAGGAGCCATTGAAATCTTTCCTTTCAGTCTCCTCTCATACTAATTTTTATTTATTTGCATTTCCTTTTAAGGTCCAAAGATGTTCAGAGTAACTTTTATTCTGTTCTTTCTCTTTGCTTTATTCTGCAAATGTTTTCATTTAATCATTTAACATTTTTAGGTTGTGTTTCAAAGAAAAATCTAAATTACCATCCAAAACTTGTAGATGAGAGTTAAAATACCCATTTTCCTATTAGTGCTGAAGGTGATTATAAAGTGTAAATGATGACTCATCCTCATAAACTGATATTTTAGAGAAAATCTCAGGTTAAAAGCCTAAAAACTGTTTTCAATTTTAGTGACAATGCAAGAAAGACAGATGTGAAAGCACACAGCTGAAATCTCTGCTCGTTTGTGGACCTACTGTAGGTGCTGTCTTCATCCTTGGTTCCATCGATGGTCCCGTCGGGCTGCAGCTGCAGCTGGAAGCCCTGTCTACTGGAGAGCCTGGTCACAATCCCCTTCAACTGGGGCTCTGGGAGGAGGGAGAGGAGACACGTTAATCTGCATCCAGGCTTTATTATTGTCAGGTGATCAAAATCCAGCGTCTTCAGCAAGCTGGAAGTGTAAGAAGAGAGTTTGTTACCGATCAGGGCCTGATATCGATCTGTGGCCCTTGATCAATAACACACGCTGAAATCCAAGAATGGGGGACAAATGTATCATTCTCTCTCTCACGCGCGCACACACCCTCCACAAAGTTGTTTACAGTAAATATGTGCGGTGTCATGCAACAGGAATGATTTGAGCCAGACGGTGAGGAATGAAGGGAAGCGCCGGGATGCTGCTGCCACCGCCGCGGCTGCAGCACCTTCTCTCCCCGCTCACACCTGGCGGCCGCCTTCTCTTCCGTTTCTTCCTCGATCCAAACAATTTGACACGCGAGAACACGTTGAGCTTGCTGGGCTTCTCGTTTGTGCCTTTGCTGTTGCTCGGGCTGCTGCTGCCGCGGCAGGCATTCGCCTTCTCCCGTTCCCGCGCCTGCCGCTTCTGCCGGATCAGGGAGCTGGCGATGGCCGCTGCACGGGACATGCTGCCCACCGCGGACCCAAACAAGCCTATGCGTCCCGGGGGTATGAACGGAGGGGTCGGTGGGTAAGACGCTGGGGTGGTGTGGGAGGAAAAGGGAGGGGGCTACACCACCCACGGCTCAGTTCGCATCACACACCGGCAGCTGCAGTCTCGCGTCCACCCCCCAGAAGCTCCATCGGTGCGCCCGAGCGCGTCATGGAAGTCGTTACAGAAATCCTATAATCTGTCAGTGAGTGCGCGTCAATGTCACCGCCTCACCCCCCCAGAGCGGCGCACGTTGTCAGCTGCTCCCGCACCGTCCCGAGAGAGCGCGGATGAGGTGGCACCAGCCGGGGTCCGAGTGGCGGCGGATCAACAGCTCTGAGGTGGGCACGAACCACGCCGGGACGTGCTGCTGATGATCTGCGCTCCTCTGCGACGCTCAGCCGGTGACGACGTTCCGCTGCTCCGTGACCGAAATGCAGCTGCTGAAATGTTTGTCAATGAAAGAGCGCGGAGCTGATGGAGGAGGAGCGGGGACATGATGCAGCCGTGTCGTTCATAGAAGTGCTGCAGCCCTGCCCACCCCGAGGAGGAGGCCAAGAGGAGGAGGTGGGCTGCTTATGTGGAGGTGCGTGTGTGCGCGTTTGCATCTTTGGGGTGAAAAACTCTTCCTCACTGCTCACCTGTAACTATGGACCTCACGTGGTACATTTACATGTAAGTGTGAGTGGGTATGGAGGGCAAAGAGCGTCATAGGAGACAGACTGGTGAATGAATGAATGAGTGGAGGCGAGAAAATGAAAAGAGGGACCGCAGAGAAATTACTGAGTGTGGCTGTAGGAGGGGGGGTCGGGGGGGACGAGGCAAAAAGCAGATTCAGGAGTTGGTGAGAAAGGACAGGAGGAAAGAGGGTAATAAAAAGGCAGGAGGGCAGAGAAAGGAGGGGCTGATCTTTTGGTGCAGAGGTTCACCAGAGGCTGCTGCAGGAGGTGGCCACCCTCGGCTCAGCTTCCATCCACATCCTTCTTCTGTTTCCCAGGAATAAACCCAGCCACGGATGTTGTTCACCTCGCCATGAGGCCGCCGGCCCACCTGAGCAGGGGTCGGCCAGGGGGAGACGGCGATGAAAATGGATGGGCGGAGGGCAAGAGGATGTGGTGGGCGTAATTCCATGGAGGGGGTGTCAGGAAGCCAAACCCTGAGTGGATGGACGGGGGTCAGGACCTGATCAGCCCCTGGTACTTCACCTTTAGGGTCCTGCTGATCTTTCACCTCAAGCTAAGGTAAGATACGTGCACACACTCACATGCAGTTAAAATGTTTACTGTGTGTTTACTGTGTTTAACACCAAACATAAGAAAGCTGCTACCTTAGTTTTAATTTAGGAGATACTTTCAAACACCATCCATCATCCACCCATCGTCCAATTTTTATGGATGGATAAGCACTGATTCTCATGTTGCCTTAAAACAAGATGTGAACTGAGTGAAACAAGTAGGTTTCTACTGTTGATGTAGGATTGTCCCCAAAACCTCCAGAATGGGGCAGTAACTCAGGAAGTCCAAATTACTCCATTCAAGCTAAATATTTACTGGCTTTCACAACTAGATGCCACTAAATATTCCACACTGGCTAATCAGATTAAAATTCCACATTAAGAAATTTACTTTAAAATTGTTTTTGTGTAAATAACGGAGAACACTCCCCCCTTTAGTTAAATAATGCTGCAGCCATAACTTCAACTACGCCCTTAACAGCTTCCTGTGTTACACTCATACTCTTCCCCGGAACAATATTACATCATTAAAATCGATCTACTTATAAGCTTTTGTAATCCGTGTTGGAAGTCAGTTATAGTTTTTTGGATTTACCGTTCTGAACAGAAATAGACAAATGTAATACAATGCTAATATATAATGGCTTCTATTTTCATTCTAGCAATAGCAGTTTATATAATGTTTATGGAATTTTGTCACCACTTCGAAACGATCCAAAGGTCCGCTTATTACGTTGACCTGTGTCATCAAGCCTTGAAAAGGGCTCAAATGTTGTCAAGGAGAACACCGATGGTTCGGTGGGGCGACATTAATGCGCCGTGAAACAGAATTCATCCGACCTTTTAGAGCACATTTCCTCATTCAGACCTTTCTAAGCAGCAGAACAACGTAAAGAGTCCATTAAGTGAAGATGAGCGCTGGGGCCCGCACCGCACTTTCAGCACCAGCAGTTTTTATACGGACGATTTAAAACTCGAATTAAAAAAAACCAAAACGAAGAAACGCCGCAGGTGAAAACGAATGGAAACTTGTAAATTATCTGTGGTTCTAATGACTCCTCACACAGTGCTGAAGGAGCATGTTGGGTCTGGACGGGCCAGACGACGGCTCCTACCTGAGGTCGCTCTTCGGAGAGGGAAGGTCATGGTGCGCCCGTGGAGCTCCGCAGCGCTATGTTCATGGCGCTTTTGCACTTGCCGTTGTGAGCAGCTCGACGAAAAGAGACGGAATTATGGAAGTTCAAGGGAATTCTCTACGGAATCGGATCCATTAAGGCTACGCACGCGGCGGTGACGGGAGATCATTACCGAACATTAGAGGCCATTAAGCAGTTGGACCGGGTCATTAATGATTCATCTCAAGGCCCCGCTGATCCAGCACAATAAGGGAGGGAGGCTTCTCCTAAATCTACTCATCAAAGCTATGGAGTGCGCGGCGTGCGTGCAGGCGAGTGCGTGACAGAGGGAAACAATTGTAAATGTCCTGTAAGTTTTGAAGAGACAAAGGTGGTGAACAAAAATCTATATCAATCAATGCAACTGTAGACACTAACGGATGCTCCTAATGTAACTCTAAGCTTTAGAGTTCAAACCATGTTTAGACTGAGGGGGCCTTGAAGGACCCAAGCAGGCATGGGAGAACATGCAGACAAGAGTAGGAATACAACCCAGACCCTTCTTGCTGCCAGACTGTGCATGTGGTGCCGCCCAATGCTAATCTTATTTTGCCCTTCATCTCAGGAAATAGCAGAAGCCTGTTTGGCATTTTTGCTTGAAATAAGTCAAGTTGGGGATCGATTTTCATTACAGCAGCCTGATATTCAGCAGAAAAAAATGTTGTAATGACAAAAGCAGCAATGAAGATCACATCAAACACTGATAAATAAACTTAAAGAGTAGAGGAATCGCTTATTTTTTCCAACAAAACTGAACTCTAAATCATCAGAATATTAAAGAGCAGAGTGAGTTCACCAGGATACATGAGCTTTGCTGGGGATGAGCAGAATTCTAACCATGGGCTCCTTCCTCCACCACGCTAGTGTCCTGAGCTCCACCCGGACGCTGCAGGGCCCCAACCTGTATCAGCAGCCCTGACTGCACTTCCAGCTTTCAGCAGTAAGACTGGGAGGCCAGAAGAACGATGCTGAGCAACTGCAGGGCAGCAGCCTGTAAAAGCTGCTGGGGGAGAGGATGCAAATGTACATGTGCAGCAAGTCCAAGATGAAACATTAGTTATCTTGGAAATGATGTGAAGCCACAGCAGAGCAGTTAAAAGAAAACAATCCGTGTCTTCCTTTGCTTCTGTTTTCTTTCAAAACCTCCCCAAATAGCTTTGATGTAAACATCAAAACATATAGATGCCAGCAGGTACATTTAGTCAGTGTGGCCCGTGAACAGCCCCTTTACTCAAATAAAAAGAAAGTAACCCCAACATTAACCGCTAGATAGCGTCATTTCACCATGCAAAAGAAACTATCCATTTATATTATATGAGGCTAAAATCTGTAAACAGAAATAATATAAACCAGTAGCCAGTATACAATTGCCTCTATTGTGATCATAAAACAATCTCTTTGGTCTGGAGGTGGTGCACACTCTGTCTGAAGGTGCAGCAAACTGTAATGCTGCAAAAATGCAATAATATGTGTTTTACTAAGATAAACACTAACATCATGATGCTCACATCAAAATGGACCCATTTAATGGGATGAATATGAAATAAATGCCAGAAAAAGGAGAGTTTTAATACAAATATTTAAAAGAATAATATGTACATTTACAAAACGTACAGCTTAAATGCATCCAATCCATCTATTCCCCATTGACACAGGCCAGGCACGAACTGCATACTCATCTGGATGTTGAGAGATTTTTTTTAGTTTTGGAACCTAATTTAGCATCAAAACTTCACATTTGGAGGCAGTTAAATAAATGATGAATCAGTTAAAGATGTTCCTGTTCAACATCAGGCGCTGACACTCTGCATTTAATTAACGGCAGTTTAAGTCACTCTCACACCTTTAAGAGCTTAAGTTGTGTCAGAACAAGATGTTAATGAATTTTTGTTCTAGCACAGACTTAATCCTCCTTCTCACCATTATTATACAGAGAACATTACACGGTCACCTCTCACCCAGGTGTGTCCACCTGACAGACAGACGCATCATCTACTAAACGCAGGTGATTTGTTGGATTCATTTCTGGGATTCTGGAAGTCTGAAGCAATTTTAGGCATTAAACTGATTTATTATCTGTAATCTAATTCCAATCTACCAGCGCTAATGTTCTGAGGTCTGGGTGGGTTTATTTGCACCTGTTTATTGGCCTCGATGGATTGTTCTTTGCTTTAAGTCCATAAATAAGTTTTGCTGGGATGCTGTCAACAGCAGATGGTTCCAATCTGCTCTGGCAGCGTCTCTGCTGACGTTAAGCCGTCAGATCTGCAGCCACCTCAACGTTCAGCCTCTCCTCCATCCCAGCACGGCTCTGCAGATTTTGGATTCGAGACCATTGGAATGACTGACAGCTGCTGGCTGAACTGAATGAGCAGCAGCTTCATCACCACCTTTAGATTGTGTCACAGCCTGCCAAATCCTTTTTTTAGTCTTTATTGTTTTCATGGTTTCCTACTGCTTTTATATCTTTCATTTACTTTTATAAACCTCATTGGCTAGAAAGCAGATTCACACTCAGCAGATTTACAATCAATTAATTTTCAGGCTAAAATCCATTTTAAACACAACGTTTTTTCCACTTTTGATCATTTTTATGAATGTGCTCGAGGCTCATGTTTACATAATACACGGAGCTTTCGAGCAACTCCCTTTTGTCTCCATGGAAATGGTAGTTTCCCAGGGTCCATTGCGGCGCATCGCGCGTTAATTTTATTGCCACCCAGAGAAGAGAAAATGAATTTGATGCGTGTGTGTCCCAGAAATTACATGTGAGACCCCAGAAACAGTTCGGGCGGTGTCCATTTTTTTTTTTACAAAATCGACAGAGTGGCTTTTCATTCTGTTCCATTAAAGGCGCAACATTCAAACCAGTTTAGCACATATTGCCAGTTGCCCGTTTCCAGGTCTATTTCCAGTCGCGAGTGAAACTGACCCCGGAGCAGGTTCTCTGCTTACTTCTAGCTATAAAACTGAACTCAGAGGGAGATTCCATCAGTTCTCACCTTTGGTGGCATGGTCTTTATCCTCTTTTCCTTTCGCTTTCCCACTCATGGAGGAGCCTCCGCGGCTGATGCGGGTTGGATCAAACTTCAGATTATGCTTGCTGGATCTGAACCGTGATCGGATCACTCCTTCATGGCTATTCGGACTCTCTTCCCTCCTCCGGGGTCGCGCTCTGTCTCCCGGCGCTGCCTCCTTTGGTCCCTCCGCTTCTGCTCTCCGTGATGAGCCCGATGTGATTCTTAATGTCACCGCAGGAGCGCGCCTAGCCCCCTGCGCATGCACGCAGCGACACGCGCGCAACCAGAGACAAAGCAAGATGACAGAACTACGTGTGCGTACACTGGTCATTTCCATTTACGCGCAAAAATAAACTTTACTGAATAAATTTATTCGGTTTCTGATTTAAGTAAAACAAAATGAACCTCCACATTCACCATTTCTTTACTCATTTAGAATAACAGTTAATCAAATTTTGGATTCTGCTAATGTTTTAATTTAAATAAAACAAACGGTCACGAATTAGATAGATTTTCCCAAGATGCTGCCTTAATTCTCTCGTGAATGAAGCACACAATGCAGGTAATTGGGTTAAAGCTGAACATCAGATGCATCAAACATGGTTGAGAAACCTTCACACATGTTTCTTCTTTCATCGATCATCTTTAGTCCATCGGAGCCACTTGCAACGTCAGCAGTTTATTGATCCAATAATCAATTTGTGCTGGAAAACAGCATGTTCAGAGAGGCAACTGTGGACACATCTGCATAGGTCATCTGAAGCCTCCTTCACCAAAGTCGGCAGCACGTTAGTATTTAACTGTTATCAGCTGATTCCCCGATTTGCAGATTAATTCATCCTTGTCTGTCTGCAGCACCATTTGGTCCTTTTGACACAAGTCCATCCAAAAGTCTGTTTCTGCTCCAACTGGGAGATAAATTTAGCTTCTTCTGTGAGCCCACAACAACCAGCAAAACAGCACAAACCTTCTGCAAGTTTGGTGACAAAAATCTGTCATTTTACAAAGTAGAATATGTTTATCTGTAGCCTCAGAGTGCAGAATTTACACACGTGTGAGACTTTCCTGTTTCAAGTCACTGATGTATAAAGGCTTTTAATCTGAAGCTGTTCCCTGACAGGCTCGAAAGTTACTGCATCAGAACTCGTTTAACATTTCCTCTCTGGAGGAGGACCAAATGGAGACAATGTCCACATGAGTCAGGACCCTGCAGCTGGGAGGGGAAAGGGGGCACATCTGGACTGATTGATGACATCGAGGCATAAAAAAAATCTGTTGGTGACTTAATTCAATACAGGAGCTCAACATCTGCAGCATCTCGACATCTGTCACCTCACAGGTTCAGCCCTCACTCGACCTTGTAGCTGCAAGGGCTGCAAGTCAGGCAGTTTAAAAAAGCCTACATTTTACAGGATTGAGTCCTGGGTTTTATTTAATTTGTGCAACATTGAAGAGAGCATCTGTTCCAAGGTTTGGATCTTCTTCACAGTCCCTCATCCAGTTTACAGTCTTGCTACAATCAACACAACCAGATTATAGAAATGCTGATCTAATCCTAATGCAGGAAAAAAGAACAAAAGAAGCACAGGATGCGATTCAAGTTGATCATCTGTCATGTGACACAGCACAGCCTGAATTCTGCACACTGGGGACCAGCTTTTTCCCAGTAATGGGCTTCCACCTCCCACAGAACTACCCCCCTTCCCAATCTGCTCCCAGGATGCCTAGTGATTTCATCAGAATTGTTAGGTGCTAAAAGTCAGATTCTCTTGCAATTTTTTCCTCTTGATGTAAAATCCATGGTTGACTAGTTAATCTAGGGGTGAGCGCAGCAGTGTCCCTGTTTCCATTTTAAATCACCCTCAGCAGATAAGTCACCACAAGGCTGCTGTCGGCCTGGAGCTGCAGGTCGAAGGCCGAAGACCCGACTGTCAGTCACACTGATTTGTTCTGGGTGGAGGCCCACATAACTCAGTCTAACCACGCTGGCTTCAACGCCACAGATGGAGCGCAGAGTCCCAAATAACAGTGTGAAACCAGCAAACGGGAGTTTTAATTAGATTTTTCCTCCTGTTTGCTGTATCTGAGCGCCTGCTCATCAATATTGTTTTTAATCATGTGGATGTCTCAGGTCATGTGACTCTGGGCTTTCCACCCTGCTCCTGTCGACATGCTTTCAGAGTTGACCAGTAACCAGCTGGAGTGATGACAGCCTACGGTCTCACTGCAATGTTAGCCCAATCAAATGTCAAAAAAAGGATCAATGGCTACAGAATATCAATTCTGTAAAGAACCTAGAAACAATTTTGATTTTAACAGATGCTATATAAATAAAGATTGATTGATGATGTCACGATAGAGGCATTTGACACAGAGGTCTCAGTTTAACATGTTAAAATGTTGCTAAGAGTTTAGCTTTGTAGACCTTGCAAATATAGAATAACAAACACATGTCTAACCAAATTTGAACTGTCCCGTAAACCATCCTGCAAAAGCTGCTTATCACAGAAGACTCAGCATAATAAACACGATTAGCAGATTATAATATCAACACACACACACACACACACACACACACACACACACACACACACACACACACACCCACACCCACACCCACACACACACACACACACACACACACACACACACACACACACACAACCAAACCCCCATCCACCCACTCACCACATACGCACACACAAGTGGGACGATGAGCACACAGAGCTCCCAGGTGAGTAAACAGTGTTTTTGTACTTTGGAGTGCTGAATATGGCTCTACGGTCAAAAGCAACCAGACATCTGAACAACGGCAAGATGGCCAGAGATTTTTTACTGGCTTTAATCGCTGCTTTGCTGCTGGAGGTGAGCGGACTGCCCACGGAGGGAAGCACAGGTAATGAAGACATCAGAGGGGAGATGGATTGAGGAAGCAGAGGAAGGTCAGGGCTAAGAAAGTATACAGAATAATCTGGTGGGACTGTTGACCATCGGTTTAGACTTGAACTCTAAACCCGACGAGCACAATTGGAAATGATTGCTACCTTGAGCTGGAAATATTCATAATACAAAACCCATCCTGAGAGCTTAATAACACTTAATAACACTAGCTGCATTGGTTCATGATTCAAGGAAACACTGGGCACAACATCAATGTTTTTCTGTTTATCAGGCGGAATCAGGACACAACAGGAATTCTGAAATAATTCTCTTCTTCCTCAGGAGGCGTATTTGTGTCCCCACAGGCAGCAAACATGGTGCTGCTCCGTCAGCGGCGCTACAACAGCGGCCATCTTGAAGAGCTTCAAAAGGACAACCTGGAGCGGGAGTGTAAGGAGGAACAGTGCACAATGGAGGAGGCCAGGGAAGTCTTTGAGGACGACGAGAAAACTGTAGGTTGTGTTGGCACAAAACATACACGCTCTATAGAAACACATATTTCTGCCTTATTTTGGCTTCCAGGCGGAGTTCTGGGTGGGCTACATCGGTGAGTTCTCATGTAACTTCTCATGTGTGTCTTAGATCTTCTGCTTAAACGTTTACATTCCTGTGCAGATGGTGATCAGTGTGTACCCCCACCCTGTCAGAATGAAGGTGTGTGCAAAGATGGAATTAACTCCTACGTATGCTGGTGCAAACCGGACTTCAGTGGCAGGAACTGTGAGATTGGTGAGCTCCATGACCAAAACACACAGCTGTAGTTGAAGATGCCACACGTGACTCTTGTCTTTTCCAGAGGTGTCCAAACAGTGTTCCGTCAACAACGGCGGATGTTCCCATTTCTGTGTGATGCAGGGGGACATAAGTGTGTGTCACTGTGCAGTTGGGCACCGATTGGGCCTGGACAAGAAGTCCTGCGAGCCAACAGGTGAACCACCAAAGTTAAAGTTGCAGAACCTGGGGTCCAGAGCAGGGGCAGCTCAGATCTGGGGTTGGCAAAATCACCTGTATTTGTGGACACTCTTCTAATGAAGTGAAAATTGTATATTTTGAGTGTAAAAGTGTCATTCCCTCCTTTTCTCCCTCAGACCAGTTCAGCTGTGGTCACATCAACATGTCCTTCTCCTCCAAATCCAACGTTCAGCGTCGTTCGCTGATGCAAAAATTAGAAGCTAATCGGACCTTCAGCAGCATCCTGCTGGGCGACTACAGCGACAACTCGACAGAGCTGTACGATTACATCGAGTCGATGGACTGGGCGCCCCTGAACACCACCATGATAGACCCGCGGTCCGGGAGGACATCCTCTGTAGGTCCAGATCAGAACAGGAGCAGCCTCACTGAAGATCTGATCTCTGTCTCTGAGACAGAGATCCCTTACTGGGCGTTTCCCACACTTCCCACCATCCCAGAAAAAGAGAACACAGATCAGAGGATTGTGGGAGGTGACGAGGCCTTACCTGGAGAGATTCCGTGGCAGGTACAGCTCAACCCCCCAGGTCCAATCTTCCGGCAGGCGGATTTTCCTGCAAGAATCTGCACGTTTTAGGTGTTAAATGTGAAATATTTGTGACATCATAAGGTGAGCTGATGCAGTTCTATTTGCTTCTGTGTGCTCAGGTGACCCTGATGTCCCACTCAGTTATCCTTCAGAGAGCGGAGCCCTTCTGTGGAGGATCTCTGCTCAGCGACTTGTGGGTCATCACTGCCGCTCATTGTCTGATAAATGAGAAGATTGCTAAACAGGGATACTTCATTCGAGTCGGTGAGAATTTAATTTGCTTTTTCGCAGATCTACATTCACATGTCCACGAGGGCCTCCCTAAGGCAGCAGCCAGGGCCACCATTTCCTCTGTGTGGTGCCTCTAAGGAGATCCCCAGACCATTTCCTACATCAGCTTGTTGTTTTGAGAGTTTTGTCACTTGCTTGTGTCACGCGCGAGTCTTAAATGACGACATTGACAGCTGTATTTCTTTATGGTTTATGTATTTTGTTGGATTTGAGAGTGGCGAGATCGCTAAAATTCTCCACTTTCTCTGTGGACAGAGAATCACACTGCACAGAGCATTTGAGAAATGCTGAGCAGTGATTGGTCCACTCATTCTAACGGTTTTCATTTGGTATCTTGCAACTCCCGGATCAATGACCATATATGAAATCAAATAAAACACAGCAGATCTGATCATATATACAAATTCATCTCTCCAGGTGAGCATGATGTGAGCAAGGATGAAGGTCCAGAGCGAGACCATACGGTGGCGGAGCAGCATATCCACTTCATGTATGATTACAAGAAGTCTCCCTACAACCACGATATAGCTCTATTGAAGCTCAACAAGCCCGTGGAGCTGTCCAACAAGCGTCGTCCCATCTGCCTGGGCCCCAAAGATTTTACTGAGACCCTCCTGAGGGAGTCCACCAGCTCGCTGGTCAGCGGCTGGGGTCGAATCAAGTTCTTCGGCCTCGAGGCCACCAAGCTCCAGAAGTTGGAGGTACCGTATGTGGACCGTACTCGCTGCAAACAGAGCAGCCGGGAACAGGTCACACGCTACATGTTCTGTGCGGGGTACCAGCTCCAAGCAAAGGATTCCTGTCAGGGGGACAGCGGGGGGCCGCACGCCACCAAATATAAAGACACATGGTTCCTGACGGGCATTGTGAGCTGGGGGGAGGAGTGTGCCAAGGACGGGAAGTATGGAATCTACACCAGAGTGTCACGCTATTACCCCTGGATCAGCCAGAAAACAGGCCTGCAGATGAGCTGAGCAGCTTTAGCTGCCAGTTCACAACAGTTGGATCAAATATTTTATTTTAAAAATGAGCTTGCTTTGAATAATAAAGCTGTGTTCTCCAACTGTGCTTTAATTTTACAAAATATACACATTGATACACATTTGAGGGGCTAAACAACCATGAACCAAATCAACAAATACTGATGCTGTTGTAAAAATGCTGTTGAATTCAATTAATTAGCTTATTCATACGATGCTGCACTTATTATAAAGTGACAACATAAAACTCTGTATTCATTTAAAAAAGAGACGTTTAAATACTCTTTTAGTCTAAAACTAGATTCATAAGTAATATAAATGAGTGGTTGACAAAGACTGGAGTGATCGGCAGTGAATTTTCCCTAAAACCACAACAGTTAAGATCCTATTCAGACACTTTTCTACGGCTTAAACCAATGTTGACCCTAAAGTCTTCCAGTTGTCGTAGAAACAGCCATGGATGACAGCATGAGCAGCGGCATGTTTATGCAGAGCAGGAAGAGCAGAACACTTAAGTCAGATGGAAAAAACAACAGCAGCAGATTTAAACAGTAGCATGAACAACTCTGTTTCTAATATATTGTCAATTATTACAACCAAAAACAGCCAATGGGGACCAGTCCTCATACTGGGGCTAGTCCAGCAGAGAGTTAATCCACAGTGCTCAGGGACACATTTTAACTGTTCACTGGGGTTAATAAAACCTTTAAACCCATCCCACCCAGAGACCACACAGGAACAAGCTGCATCCGTTATTTGGACATGTTATTACTGCTCCTATGTGGACACGCCCCTCAGCAAAAACACAGCATGGCAAAAATGAGCAATATTGCTGCTATCAACAAGAAGAGCTGCAAAAGTCGATTCAGTATTGCTGTTAACGACACACAGAGCACCCGGCTGTCATGCTGGCTGCTGGAGGAAATATAGGCTTTGCAGGGCGATTTGGCACATGAGAAGGCATGATATGTTGAGCAGGTGTTACGACCATCAGGTCAGAGCGGAATAGTTATGAAAATAGTCTGTAGAACATTTTTTCTGTGAGGTCTGTGTGCTTGTTGTCTGTGGTCCATTCTGCAGTTGACAGCCGTCTGAAGTAAAAGTGTTTTTAATTTAAGAAGTAAATTAACATGTGCTTAAATCTGTACAGTATGGGAAGAGACGGGGTCCTCAGCAGGTTTCTCCCAAGATCCTGTGCAGGTCCTCAGACATAACCCGCCCCTCTTCTCCTCGGCTGATGTTCCTCACCATCCTGCAGACACAACCACCACCCCAGATGCATCACAAAAGTACAACTGGCAGTATAACTGGGCTGCAGAAAGGGCATTTACCACATTCCAGACATTTCCTCCTGTAGCAGCTGGATGACATCACCACAGTTAAAACTGATGTCATCTGCACTGGCCATGCTGCTCTGCACCATGACTCTGTACCTGCCTGCTACCTGGAAATAAAACAACCTCACAATTGGGCATTTCCTACCTACAGCTCTGCAACTAGGAAGTTTTAAACAAAAACATTTATCTTGCCACCTTCATGGGCTACAGTGGTAACAGAACTCTCACCAGTGGGGCGGGCTGATCCTCCTCATCAGAGTCCGATATGTTGGAGAAGTCGGTGGCTGCGCCCCAGTCCTCCAGGCCCTCACAGATCGCAACTGAGTGGGCAGGAACCGGCCAAGCTGCAGGCAAAAAGGCTGCTGATCTATCAACAACTGCAACACTGCATTACTAGCATAATTGTTCCAATATTTCCCCAAAATTCATTTAAAGTGATTAAAATTAACATTGTATGTCGAATACTTCATATTCAGTAACTTACTACGTCGAGGTGAATGCACCACAGGGTCAGAGTGGGCGGAGCTAGTGTTTGTGGACTCCTCCTCTCTGTTCCTGTAGGAGTGGCTTGTTGCTGTGGAGCTGTGAGGGACAGGGAGACACGCTGAGCAGCCTCCCACCGATGATGCCCCCCACGACACGCACATCTCTGATGCGCTACCACACATCACCATGGGAACAAGAAACCAACCGCAAAACAGACGACAACAACAACCACGCAGTCACAAAACGAGCTGGTCTTCAGTCTGTAAATCCAAACAGCCTCCATTAAGCTCAAAGTCACATATATTTCAGTGTCTGATAACTGAGTTTGTGATCACAGCTGAAATCTATGGAAATACGGCATTGAAAGTTGAATGTACAGCAGATAACTAGGTTTAAGTAGTAGATGGGTAGAGTTAGTAAAACACTCACAGCTCAGTCATCATTATTTATCCATCTGCTAAATAAAGATAAAAACACTAATCATGATCCTCACTCTCACATTGTCTCTCAGTCCTCTTTGATTTTTGAGTCTGTGCTTTCAAGACATTCTTTATATTAGTGTTGTTAACATGCTAACATGCTATCAGTCAACACTAACATCACCAAAAAACGCCGCATCAGCAATATTAACTGGTAGATGTAGCTGATGTTAAGGAACATCATGCAGATATAGTCACCTGTCAGAGAGGGGCTGTTCTGATATAGAGGGAGCCTCATCTGTGGATACAGAGGACACAGAGGTCACACTCATCAAAGGAAGAAAATAGAAATGTTTGATGTGATGAATTCAGAGTTTTACAAAAAAAAAAAAATCACTCTTGTGACCTTGTCGCAGTTTCAGCTGGTTTGAAAGAACTTTGCGTATCTCCGTCAGCCAGGTGACTTTGACCTCCAATGTGGGGGCCTGGAAGAGACAAACACACAGATGACAGGACACACACATGGGAGGGCTACGTGCTCAAGAGGACAAAGACATGATGAACAGCAAATCAAGTACCTGAACCATGTAAACAACTTCTCTGCCACTGTACCACAGTTCGAATTTCCTCACATCTCCTTTCACGTTCTCGGTGACTCCCACTGCGCTCATCTGCAGAGACAGATTTATTCACCAGCTCCCACCTGACCCGTCTTTTTGACCCGAACAGGTAGCCTCTACAAATGACACTTTAGTATTAAGGCTGTACTCTGAGGCAAGATTTGAAGCTGTAGAACGGCGTCCTGTCAGGATTGTCGTCATCTCTCCGTTTGCAGAAGAGCAGGGCGTGGTCATACAGGAAGAGATGTCTCTGCATTGGCTTGAACCTGGCCATCTCCTTCATTCGGACCGCTGCTCTCTTATGGCTGATCCACACGCTGAAACCTCCCTGCAGGACCACCCGGCCCAGCTGGCCGAGGTCACCCTGAGATAGAGCAAACATAAGGGGGGGGGGGGACTGCACTTAGGGTGACTGCTTTGTTCACAGAGGACTCCTTTATATTTAGTCATACAAGGAGAGTTTCCCGTTGCAAGCACATAAAAGACCTTAAAACCAGTAGTTTAATGGTCATGTTAGCCTTCAGGTTCCATACTGATTGGTCACATGGTGCAATCACACTAACCAGAGGTTGAATATGAGACAAATCTGTTTTAAGCCTTTAAAACCTAAAAACCTTCTTTCCCATTGCTACTGTGTGAGTCAGTGGAAAACATGTCCACATCCATCCTGTGGTGATCCAGCCTTTGCAGGCTCAGTTCGTATTGATCGCAGAGGAGGCCAGATGGCGTGATGAAACCTCTGAGTTGACCTGTCATTAATCTGGACTCTGCATCTTAATCACTGACTGGCCTGGTGGCTACCGGATATCCTGTGATCGCAATCTGGTGCATGGAGTCGTTGACAGACTTCAGCAGCTTCAGCATGGAGTCCAGAGCCTCCTGGAGTTCACAGCGGTATCGATCCTCTGTGCAGTGTTTCAGCAGCTCCTGAACACAGACATACGCACACAGACACACACAATGTGATCGCCCAATGTTACGTGAGACGCTCTAGTGCAGCTTTAATGTCATCCATCCTCCAATCTTCAATCTTAATCTCATGCGTTGTGATGTGTTTTTAGGTTCACAGATTTGATATAAAGAACCTTGAGAAGCAGTTGGTACTTGGTGAGGCGTTGGACTGGCTTCAGCAGATAAGAGTCCAGACCGAGCTTGTGGTCCAGCTTCTTCTGGCACTCCTGGAGCAAGAAAGAGAGGGGCAACGGCCACTAAACACAAATTGCCTGTGAGTGGATTGTGTAAAATAATCAGCTTGTAAAATACCTGAAAGAAGGGTGAATCACAGCACCGTCGCCACAGCAGCTCTGAGCGAGGCTTATTTTGGCAGTAACGCTCGTAAACCTGGAACTTCTCTTTCTGCTCGCATAAATGTACATTTGACTGAATCCATCACTCCACCAGTATGCATTTAAAATATAGGTACTCCTACAGGTCTACAATGTGCTGAGAGCCACTGTCCTGACCTACAGGATAAATGGTCTCAAGGTTTTCAGGATGTTCATCTCAGCACATTAACATGAGCCTATTATCCTCACCCGTTGCAGGAAGCAAGACCCCACCATCTCAGGCGTCTCCAGGCAACCTTGAAGGTCTTGGAGGAAGACCCTGAACAGAGATTTCCAAAAAGAACTAGCATCCAAAGAGGGAGCAACAAGGACAAACAGCTTGTGGTGTGTGTGTGTATGTGTTTGTGTGTGTGTATGTGTGCACTTTGCCTGCTATGGAACTGGTAAATCTCTGGCATATTGCCAAATAGCAGGTCTTTCTGGCTGTCCAGGGCTGATGGGAGCAGATCAGACATGGCCGGGTCCTCCATTTCTGCCCTGTAGCCCTGTAGGGTTGACAGGGAGAAAAGGCTGACATTTATTCAGATTCCTCCATGATTAGCAGCTGCGGTTTTACCACGTGCACCGTTGGAGTATAGCAAAATATCCTCACTAGAAGGACAGAAAGCAGCTCATCCACATAGATCCTTTCTGTAGCGATCAGTTCCTTCATAATGTGGCTGTGCAGACAAGGAATGCGACAAGCTTAGACCCAGGATGTACCTGTGCACATGCAAGCACACACGGAGAGGTCAGGGTGAAGGACCCTACCGTGTAACCTGTTCTGGATTGTCCTCTGTCTCTGAATCTGTCTCAGGCACTGGGCCATACAGGCAGCTGCGATTGTCCTGGAAATTGTGCATAACCTCGATCTGCACAGGAAATAGTAGAGTTTATCAGTAATATTACATTACATTAGATGTTCTGTAATATTACTTTCTATCTGGATTTAGCATGTGGCTACAACAAATCTACATTAACTGGTCAAAAACTGTCATTTTTTTAAATGTTTCTACAGCTCCCTCATGGCCCTAAAGGATGTGGAAACGTGAGCACCTTGGGCTGGCTATTGTTTCTTCTTGCAGCTCTCTTGCCAGGTAGCAGGTCAAAGGAGAACTTGGAGTTCAGAAGGTTAAAGTCTACACAACAACAACAAACATATGACTGATTATTACAGCACAAACATGGGAGTCTGTGGAGAAGTGTGATGTCATACCGTGTTTGGGTGAAAAGAGGGGTGACTTGCAACGCTGTGAGATCTGGTCCAACTCAGGCCTGGGGGCCACCAGCTGCACTGGTCTGACCTGCATGTCTGCCAGCTTCCTCAGACACTGCTCTCTGTTTCTGATCATGGACTGAACCATGTTCAGTTTCTCAGTGACCATTGAGATTTGTGACTAGAAGGACAGGAGGAAGTCAGTAGATGCTTCAGGCTGTTTCATCGTTGAGCTGGTGACGGAGTACCTGCAGCTGTGGTGTAAGGATAGCCTCAAACTCCAGACTCAGGATGCCCTGGCTATTTTTCAGAGCAGAGGGCGCCCTCTCCTGGTGAGTGTTGAGGATTTGCAGGGCTTCCTGAGCTCCTTCTTTGGTTTGGAACTTGTCAACCATCTGACTCGCCAGAAGATAAGCACCTTCGTCACACCAGCGAAGGGCCTTCACACAAGCACAAACACAAAAACATTTATTTTAGATTTGACACTCAAAGACATCACATCTGCAGTAGCAGTAAGCTCTGGGGGCATTTTTACCCCCTCGAGGCGGCGCAACAAGTCTCTGGCTCGTGTTAGCGATGCCCGTTTTGCGCGCATGGCGGTGGTGATGACATCACAGAGGTGACGCAGCTCATTACAGCGCTGGACGATGAGCGCCAGGGCATAGTGGTGGTTGGCGGCCAACTGGTGACCGTGCAGAATCACCATCTGTGCACGAGCCATCTCCTCCTGAGCAACAGACACACATCATCAGTCCAGAAGTCTTGGACTAAGGAATCAGATCGAATGACATAAAGATAAAAGCCACATCTGACACATGAGACACAAGGAGATATTTTCCACTCCTACACCTTTAGGGCAGGGTTAGGTTAGGATAGGTTAGGTTGGGGTTCCTGTCAACATTGCTCACCCGAGCTTGTGTGTCCAGCACCTCCAGATCTCTCAGCAGCTGCTCAGTCTGAACCACCGTGGAACCCACAAATCCAACGGCCCTTTCCTGGTCACTGAGTCTCTTCAGCACCTCCTCCATCTACTCGCACACACAGACAGGAGTTGAAGTGACAGCTGACCAGACATCATCCAAACCTCCAGCGGTATAAGGAACCACACCTGATGGAAACTAAGTTCATACTGCAGCAGCTGCAGGTACTGCTGCAGCTTTAGGTGGTGTTTCTCGAAGAAGCCATCAAACGCCTCCTCCATGTCTCTGAGCTGGCCCAGGAGCCTGGACCAGGCACACAACACAGATGTTGACCCAAGCTGTTGCTGGTAAGACAGGACCTTTGATTACAGTTAGCACCTCTGAACAGTGTCCATGTCTCCTCCGATGTCTCGCTCCTCCTCCACATCCCTCTTCGACGCTTTGACAGTTTCCAGGTTTGTCAGCAACAGGCGACCTTCTTTCAGCACTTTACGGATATCGTCCTGAGACGCCACAAAAACCTGTCACTGTCACTTTTGTACCATTGTTAAGAGCCTACAGTGGGAGGGATGGAGAGGAGGTGGGACAGACCTTCATTTGTCGGTATCTGTGGGTGTGCGAGTGCAACAGGAACTCAATGGTGCTGGCTTCATCTGGAAGTTCTGTATCAGAGAGCTCTGAGCCAAAGCCCTGCAGCACCTGAGCGATCTCCTTCACTGTCACTGCAAAGGTCTCAATGGCCTGCAGGCGAATCATTAAATAAATGACAGAGAGGTTTCAGCACATTGAACTGGGGCTACAGCGGAGGAGGCTGTCATGGAGCTACCGTGCGAAGGACGATCCAGTCACTCTGGCAATACTCCACTTTTGCTGTGAAGTCTGACGCCAGGTGGTTTTCATCGATGTATCGCAGCAGCTCGCCCACCGAACGCAGCATCACCACCTACAAAAAGCAGATGCACCAATGAATTTGGATTTTTGAAATCCAAAGGGAACTGTTTTAAGTCATTTTTCCTACAGGCATCTTCAGGAGGAAGTCATCTTGGCTGAAGCGAAAGCCCAGGTCGGTGCTGGAGGAGGGACTGGGGGTGGTGCTGGACAGGCCAGTGGGACGAAGCACCAAAATCAGATGCAGATTGCCCGGAAATGAGGTCTGAAAGGACAAAAAGTAAGTAGATTATCACATCATTGACTTCAGCAATTGATAAACTGTCGTTTTTTTGTTCAAAAACATTATTATGTACATCATTTAACCAATATGTTGGTACAGAGAGTATTCACACAGGTGTCGATGGGGGCGGAGCCTTGACTTTGACCTTTCAGCGCGTGCCAGAGTCGCTTCCAGGTCACATGTTCACAACATTTACGTTCGGTGAAAAAGGCCTAAACGACCCAGGGTTCAATGTAGCCAAGGGTATTATACAAATGCCGAAAAAACTTGGTGGATTTTTCTGGCCTGATTCAAGATGTAAAAAATGTCCCAATCACAGAAGCATCAAACTGCTGTCCGGCTTGATTTCAACCACCTGACTCAAACTGTCGGGTCAAGGAGGAGAGCAGCAGCCAACAGGAACGTTTGTTTCAGTAATCTCAACATAGTTTTAGACAGTGAAAGCGGCAGCACACCTTTCTTCTCTTGTATTCACTTTTTCTGACGTTTTACTGCAACATCGGGTTAAATCCAATGTAACAACAACAGACCTCGTCCTAAATCCTCATGTTTGACATAAATCTTTTTCTCAAACTCTCTTCTCCTCAATGTCATCCGGTGGAATCTGATAGTTGCGCCATAGTGAACAGAAGCGTGCACACTTCCCCGCATCAAGTCGATGGAAATGCCCAATCTGTTATATAAAACTGCACAAGTTGAAAGTCTTCAACAGACTGCAATGCTTAATCAGCTCCCCGCTGTCCTACACCGCGTACAACCCCACACAACGCAGACAAATGTCGGCCTGCCCCGAACAGACACCGCATCGAAACCCAGAGGAGGGTTCTGCTGCGCTGCTGAACACAACCTTCGTGCCGCAGTGCTAAACTCTGGGATGCTCCGCGAACATCCCCGTTTCTGCTGCAGCATCACCGCCCCGCTTGCAGCCTCCCACCTCCCCGCGGAGCTTACCGCGGCCCGGCGCAGGCGGGGGAACCCCCGCAGCGGATTGGCCTCGGCCATGGCTCTCAGTGCGTCCAAGTCCCGTGTTGTCCGCGGAAGTCTGCAGCGGGACGCGTCGGTGTCGGAGACGAGCAGCCGCAGAGGAGGCACCGTAACCTGCACTGCGGTGTCCGAACGGGATGGCTGAGTACGCAGACCAGCAGACACGCTCCTGCTCCGGAGCAGGAGGATGAAGATGACCGAAAAAGACCTCACCTGACATTAATTTCAGCACAAGTTGTCAGGGCGCAAACAAATATGAGAAACCTTTACTGAAATCGACCTCTGATCAAAAAACAAATTATTTTCCTGCACGACCATAAAAACTTGTCAACAAAATGAGATCTAAAAAAAGAGACTCGTTTTCCTGTTTTTGTTCGTTCATAGCAGAGGAAGATGCACTTTTCATGGACAACAGGGAAATTAAGGAAAAGGGCTTGCGAGAAGAACAGTGGGTACTTTTCTGTTGCCTCCAGTAGGTGACGCTATAAATCAAGATTAAGACCAAACACTGCATCGCTTGATCGCAACCTAATTAAAATATGTTATTGGACTACAGGAACCCCCCTATCTTGCTTTCTTTGTGTGACTGTGTGGATTATTTGGATCAAATTTAGGTTATGATGGAGAATAATTAAGATCAAAAACCTAATTTCCTTGTGTTTTAATCTCAAACCACAGAAAAACATGAATCATGTCAAATGTAAATTCAAATTCCAACCCCTTACTAATAAATGTGAAATATTTGACAACTAAAAAGATGACTCAGTTGAAAGACACCATTTGATGATGGATGACATTGACTAGATGTCTTTGCTACTGGTGTGACTGGTTTTAATGGGGTGGAGCAGAGAGCTCCTCCTGAATGTCAATGCTTCAGAGAACTAGACCAACTTTTCTGATAACACCTGAGTTGACAAATATTCCAAAGTCAGCCAACGTCCTGTAAATATAGGAAGACTGTATTTAAAATATAGGTTGCCTACTTGAATGAACAATCTCCTCTGGATGCTTTATTGGTGAATTGAACACTGGCAAAGCTGATAAAGCTTTCACATAACACTTCAGCATCAACTCTTGGCTGTGCTTTGATGGGCCTGAGCGTTAAAGCTGGGCTAAGTCGCAGACAGTACGACGGTGACCTTTGTGTTGTGGGGCATCCAGATGGCCCAGAGGTCAGTCTGCAGTTATTGAGTAGCTTCCAAATGTTCATGGTAAATCCTTCATCATCAACAAAAACCCAAATGAAGCCTCTTGATTGCATTTAGCAACAAAAATGCATAGAATCCATCTGACCTATTCTGTCTTCTTCAAACATTGATTTGTTCCTATAATGAAGTTGACATGAGCTCGTTATAGTGACCCTGCCAGAGGATTTGTGGTGTCTCAAAGGTCAAAAGGGAATCATTCTGAAAATCCTGCTTAATCTTGGTCATGTTCCTGGATATGGGACCTTCCTCCTTCCACCAGTGCTCCCATCACAAGCACAGCGATGCTCGTGGAATCCCTTAATCTGCCCAGATTAGACGGACGGGAATAATGATCTAAAAATATTGTGTACCTGTTGCCTTTTATATACATTCCTTCTTTCAATTGGAATAAGTTAAACTGGGTGAAAAAGCTTCAGGTGATCAGTTTAGTTGAAATTGATGAGTTGATGCCATAAAAAGTCTAAATGTAAGGAAATCATGTTGTGCTAGACATACACACATATACAGATGTCTTAATGGTAGCCAATCCAAGTCAACTTTGTGCCATCAAAACCAGTCAGAAACCCAAATGCATCCCTCCCATCAGGCTAGAAATCATCCTTCCCAGACAAAACCAGTGCAGTTTGTCTTAGTTTAATGGAAATAAATGCAAAAAACAGAAACTTTCCTTCAATTTAATAGAATAAATGAGTGATACATGAGTGAATTTAAGTGATACAAACTGAGTATTTCCATTTAAAAAACCCAACCATCTTTGGATTTTGAGGTCAGGGTTTTTGATATCAAGAATTTAAGCCGTAAATTAAATATATTTTTGGGGAAACTGGTAAAATTTTGGAATTCAGCTCGGTCAAGATTATCTTTACTACTAAACTGTGTTTAACCCCCCCCCCCCCCCCCCCCCCCCCCCCCCAAAAAAAAAAAACCTTTTTATTCCACACTTTGTGACGCAGCGTTGAACTATGTTGATTTGGTGGCATAAAGACGGAGTCCTGAACCAGTAACAATAGTGGGCGGAGCCTGTCCCTCACCTGTACTAGACGCGCTCACATTAATGTTCACTAAATGATCATCGCAACAGATGTATTAAAGTATTCTATCTTGGTAATTCGAATAATCTAAAGCCACATTAGATGCTTATAAGTGCATCAGCCCGTGTGTTAACAGTTGTACACGCAGTGAGCTAAAAAATAGCAGCCAATTATATCTATTATTAAAACCAAGTCATCCAACTAATTACATCATGTGACTCTCTCTGACCATCCTAACAAATTAAAAATAAAATAAAAAACAAACTAACACATGACTGACCCTGTTTTAGACATTCAGAGAGGACAAAATAAATAAATATAGGACAACTTTATCTAAGAAACGGCAAGAAACTGAGACCGAATGAAGGCAGCAAATGCATTCTACAAAGACAACTATAATAAATGGCTCCATTAGTTTGCCTTGATGGATTTGTGTAGACATACTGTACAGAGGATTATCAGCCTTTTACTGCAGTATGAGTGGTAGTTGGTATTATTACACCCTTTGTAATCCAAAAAAAGATGCCCACTGATTGTTTAACGGGATTATCAAGCCAGCCACAGCGACAATACTGAAGCTGGTTACAGGCTGCGGGTATAAAAAGGGAGATCAACAGTCACTGGACACATTGGCAAGTTTACCCACTCGTGCGTGTCCAGAAGACTTATAAGAGGTAAGAGATCCACATCTTCATACTGATGGATGCTTATTGAAATTATCCAAACATTAACGTTGCTGCTGATGAGAAGCTGCGATGCAGTCTTTTGTAGGTCTGAAGAGAAGTCATAGAAATAATAACAAATTACAAGCATTTGATCAGGTGGAACCAGCTAAAAAAGTGGTTTAAAAAGCTGGATTAATGATGCTTAAAACTGATCACACTGCAAAAGATGGAAAGCGTGAGAATCAAATGATTAATGGTGGATCGGGGCATCTCACAGTAATGTTTAGATGCGCCTCTGGTGAGATGCAATAGCGTGTGCAGCTGGGCGTCATGACTAAAATGTACATGTGCTCCAATATTTACATGTCTTGAATATAAAATTGTGCTGAGGTTGTTGCTGTATCAGAAGAGCCATTCACCTCATTAAAAACCCGCTGTCTCGTGGCTGTATGGGTGTTTACAATAAGGGTAAAGAACCATTTTGGCAGGATGGAGAAACGTGAAGGGTGTGAAAGTTTCTGTAGACTAACCAAAACACCTGGAAACATCATTAAACTCAGATCCACTCGAGAGGAAAGGTTGACGTTTTACCTCCATCCTCTGCTCACAGATGAAACGATGCTACAGGAGTTGCTTCGGTAACGTGACACTTTTAAAAGTGTCAACCTCTACACTTCATGGAGAATCACCTTAATGGCACTTACATACAGTAGCCCTCAGTCTGGTGATGTAGATTCCACATGAGAAAACCTCACATCAATCCTCACATTAAATTTCCTGCGATAATCTTATTACGGATCTATAGAAAGAAACTGCAAGGACTTATAGTTCCTCAGTAAGGAACAGTACTCTGAATTTAAGAATAAGCTATATCCATTTAACTCTCTTTTAATAGCATTGGTACTGCTGCTATATTTGAGAGGAATACACCATGACAGAAGCGTGTGTGTCTGTGTTTGTGTGTGAGAGAGAGAGAGAAAGAGAGAGAGAGAAGGAGAGGGATAGAGTCTGATCTAGACTTTGCTGGTATGGTAACAGATGAGCTCCACTGGATAAAGAATGCTTCTGATGTAATCTTATCACAAAGGATTAACCTTATGAACCTTTACAAAAAAAGGAAAGAAAGAACAATCCGGCTGAGCCAACAGTTAGTGAAGCCTCTTGGTTTTAATAACTGACAGTGAGGCAGCCACCCCAGCTAATATCTCCTCTCTGTTGTTATGTCCCACAGCAGAAGCCCTGATCGTCTCTCAAAATGGCCAAGTAAGTTTCTCTTTTTTGATTTCTATGAGTGAAATTCCAAATGTTCTGGACTTCCACCCCAAATAATTGATGCTGAGTTTTGTCCTGCACTGCAGAAGAGATTTTTAACATTTATTGCACTTTAAAAAGGTGCAACAACTCGAAAACTGGTTTGGCTGTACTTTGGGGTATGCGTCACCCCAGTGATGCAGAACTTGATTGGGATCATCCAACACCTAAAAGTGACAACTTTTAATGTATTTATACAAAGTTTGTCAGGGCTTAGACAGCTGGCAAATCAAATTTGATCTCAACCACTAATGAATACTAATCGAGGTAATGAGCAGTTTGGGAAAGCTGCCAGACCATTTGTGGCTTCCTCACCTGGGTCAGCCTCTCAATCCAGGCACAATGAGGTAAAGCTGCTCCACACTTAGCTGTTCCTAACTGGATAACAAGAAATAAGGGATTACTTGTCCTTCTGTTGCCCACAAAGAAACCATTTTATCCGCACAGGAGATTAATGATTATTTCAGCTGGTTTATCCAGGCAGAAGTGTTGCTCCTGGACACCTCTCCTCATTAAGAAGTCTCTTCTGTTGGCACTACAAAGTTCACATATTTAGCTCTTTTATGTAAATGTAGTTTTATATGGATAAATCAGGATAAATGTTATACATATAAACAGTTTTTCAAGAGAATATTTTTTTTCAATTTTCCCAACAGGGTGTTCAAAAAGACCAGTGGAAACGGAGGGGTGAGTGGATCCTTCTTCATTACAGATGCATTGAAGTTCCACTGCTCCCATCACCTTTAGTCAGACAGCAGAGCTACTTGGATTATTCTTAAATGTTAGCAGGAAATACAGAACTATAAATTGCATGTAATAATAAAGAAAAAGAGCTGAATGAAAGAGGTGAAATGCTGCCTTCCTTCTCTTGTCCCAACAGCTGACCCTCTACCTGGGGAAGAGGGACTACGTGGACAATGTGAATGTTGTGGACAAAGTTGGTGCGTTCCTTTATCAGCGCTTGTGGCTGCACAAAAAGAATGTTAACTAAATTTAGATAACTAGGAAACTAGATATAGACTAAACACAGATAATATCTTATCTACCTTTACAGACGGTGTTGTAAAGTTGGACCCAAAGGATTTTGGAGACAGAAAAGGTAACGTCTTTCCGAGCTGAAGCATGTGGTGATGCTAGCCGCCAGCGGGAAATAATGGGTTTGTGTTATCTGTCAGTGTTCGTGCAGCTGGCATGTGCCTTCCGTTATGGTAGCGATGACCTGGATGTGATGGGCCTATGCTTCAGGAAGGATATCTGGTTGGAATGCTTCCAGCTCTACCCCGAGAGCCACAAGCCCAGCATGAGCACCATGCACGAAACCCTGCTGAAGAAGGCCGGAGACAACGCATATGCCTTCACCTTTGATGTACGATCATGAGATTTGGTTTTGAGATACTAAAGCATCAAGGCTGCAGCTGACATCAGCCAAATGTGGGTTTTGTTTGATTGATTGATGATATTCTTGGACTCTAGATTCCCACCAACCTGCCATGCTCAGTTTCCCTGCAGCCTGGACCTGATGACAAAGGAAAGGTGAACTTCATTCCCATCATTCATCTCGCTGCATCCCATAAATTTACTGGTAGTTGTCCTGGATTATTCTTTAAGGTTCTGATGCTTTAATTTCAGGCGTGCGGGGTGGACTTTGAGGTCAAAACTTACCTTGCCAAGGAAAAAAGCGACCCTGATGAGAAGATTGAGAAGAAGTGAGTGTTTGCTAATCCACCAGATCTTGTTAATCACCCATCTCTTCTCACTTCCCCTTGCATGTTTGCTCTGCAGGGACACTGCTCGCCTTATCATTCGCAAAATCCAGTACGCCCCTACTCAGGTGGGCGCAGGACCCAAGGCTGAAATATGCAAAAACTTCATGATGTCCGATAAGCCCGTCCAAATGGAAGCTTCACTGGAAAAAGATGTACGATACCCAAATGAAAATGTGCTTGTTTTCCCCAGGTTTTCCATATATTGGCTACTTTAACTGACTTCGACTGTTCTGTCCTGTCCTGGTTTCTAGCTCTATTTCCATGGCGAGGCAATCCCAATCAAAATCAAAGTAAAAAATGAAAGCAACAAAACAGTCAAGAAGTTCAAAATCACTGGTGAGCATCTCTAAGGGTGTCTACTTGTACTGCACATCTTGAATCTTGAATCTTTAGATGTAAAGATTCAAGATTCAAGATGTGCTTTATTCATCCCCGTAGGGAAATTGAATTGTAGTAGCAGCCTAATGTGGATTAATATAACTGTAGTGTAGGTTTTGTATTTACAAAGTATAGAAATAGAATAAATAAATACAAATAAGATTAGAACATTATAAGCATATATACAGCATATATTATAAGCATATATATAATATATACATAATATAATATATACATATTATAAGTATATATACATATAGAATAAAATAGAAATAAAATTACAACATAGACATTAAACAATTATTATTGATCTAGGGGTGGATTGTGAATTTGGAAACCTAACCAGCATCACAGCTCACAAATATCTTTGAGTTTTATGACTCCGTATGAATTTCTCTGCTCTCACAGTTGACCAAACTACGGACATCGTGCTGTACTGTGCAGATAAATACACCAAGACCGTTTTGAACAAAGAGTTTGGGTGAGTGCCCTGAAAAAACATCAAATCCTCAAGTTGGACAGAAGACTAATATGTTTCTGTTGGTGTTTTGTTTTCTACAGAGAGACAGTGGAGTCCAACGGCACCTTTGAGAGCACCCTGTCCATCACACCCATGCTGAGTGACAACAAAGAGAAAAGGGGGCTGGCGCTGGATGGACGGCTGAAGGATGAGGACACCAACCTCGCCTCCACCACCATGTAGGCCTGACGTGCAATTTAGGCAGAGCTCACAATATGAAATATGTCACGTTCAACCTCGTAAACTGTCATTTCTCTGCTCAACAGGCTGAGACAGGGAGTAGAAAGAGAGGTGTTGGGAATTCTTGTTTCTTACAAGATTAAAATTAATCTAATCGTGGCTGGAGGGGGGTAAGTTTCAGCTCAGAATGAGGATTTTTTTTTTTTTTTCCTCAATAAGTTTAATAAACAACTTGTGTTGTGGTTTCATTGTAGGCTTCTGGGTGGTCTCACTGCAAGGTGAGCAGGGTTATAGGTACTCATTTCAGAACCAAGTGGGTTTAACGTTTTCTTATTGTTTGGTTTCTTGCTCCTATAGTGACGTCACAGTGGAACTGCCGCTGATGCTCATGCACCCCAAACCTGACGGTAATGTCTGGACATTTTAATGATTTAAAAAGTTGTGATCTACATTTGACTTTTTTGAAAATAAATAAATTTACATTTTCTCATTTTACTTCGACCTTCTTTCGGATCCTAGCAGAGTAAAACCTGCCCATCAGTGTAAGTAGAAAACCACCAGTTTTCATCCCATAATTTCTGTAAAGTTGACATTAGAAGTTAGTTGGAGCCCCATTCTCACCTTCAAGCAACTTTTTTGTGACCTTAAACTCTTGTACATTTCTCCAGCATCCTATCGATAAAACATCCCCTTAGTCAAGGTCAGTGGTCTCAGTCAAGGGAAAATGAAATCTTGCGTGATCTTTTATACTTGTACCAGGATAAGTTTCATCACGCTTCATAACTGTGCAACATCCTGTTTGCAGAGAGCGAAGCAGCCCTGAGGTTGAGAAGAAAGAGGAAGGAAGAGAGGAAAGGTTGTGATACCACACATAAAGTAACGTAACAGGTGTATTAACACAGAAGAACTAAGCCACTGACGAGAATTACCTTTATGTTACCCCAAGGATAATCATACGTTATCAACTATAATAATACAAACTCTACAAACTATAATGTAGAGAGTATTTGTAAATGTGTATAGAACCCAGAAATGTAGGGAATACAGGTTTCTGCTTCATATTAGAAGCTGAAATTTCTATAAACCATTGCGCTTTGGATGACAGTGAAACATTCTGTGAACGCTAACGCATTATGTCTGATAACCTGTAACAGAATAAAATACTTGGGAAAAAAAAAACATGTGACGCTGCTTCTTGGATTCCCTTTTCCTCTTTAAGATTCATATGCATTAGTCAGGTAGAAGTTAAACTTTACACACATTTTGATGTTTTATCAAGAAATGATTCAGTGTCAGGTGATCCGGTGTATATCAGCATAACACGGGGAATTCCATGTAGCTTGTTCCATCTGGAAGCACAATGAGAGCCTCCCCATCCTTTGTCTCATCCGTCACCAGCTCCAAGAAGCTCTCAGCCACCTGAGTCACACTGAAAAAAAGAGGATTCATCATTAAAATGTGCAAATGCATTCGGAAAAATAAATGTTACTACACAAAAAACTGCAGAAATCAAAGCAGTAAAGCCACTCTGACTCACGTTAGCACTTTAAACTTGTCGACCAACTTCAGGGTTTCATCAGCCAAGTTGGAAAATTGCCCAAGTCTTTTTGGAATGTTGATAAACAGATCTGTTTGCACAAACCCGGGACAAAGAGCATTGAACCGGATGCCGTAGCCAGACGCCTTAGATGCAAGCTATGGAAATAAACACAAAGAGTAAAACTCTAAATTCTAAGTTTACTGAGAAAATGGCACCATGAGTTCTCACCGACATGGCCCGGGTAAAGCCCACCACCCCGTGTTTGGTGGCGGTATAAACCGGACAGCTGAGCAATGGGATCAGGCCTGTAGGATGTAGGGTAGTACTTCTCAGTTTAAAAGATTAATGCTTTGATTCTTAATTGCCATTATCTTGAAAGGGCAACAACTGAATTCTTATTAACAAAGTTAAATCTACTGTCACAAACTGTACAAAAGGAACTTCAGCTTGTGCCCTCAGCCTTGTTTTTAAATGACTATGTTACAGTGCATTCTGGGTACCTGCCATAGAAGCTGTATTCACAATGACTCCGCCCCTTCCTCCATTCAACTTGTTCATATACTCAAGAGCCAGATAGGTAACCCTGAACAGAGCAACCTACATGGACAATCAGCATCTTGGCATTGATTTTCCATAATAAACATCATGCAGTGAATCAGTAATTCTATGAAACCTTGGTGGACTATGCTCACTTGTAACTGAAGATTACCGTATTTTCCGGACTATAAGTCGCACTTTTTCCATAGTTTGTCAGGGGGTGCGACTTGTACTCCGGAGCGACTTAAATAAATACATTATTACAGAATTTCACATGTTCGTTATTTTCACACTGACAACCACAGGAGGGCGTTCTAGGCGCGTGTACCTGAGGAACGAGTTCGTTTGGTAAACTTGCTCGGATGTTCTTTATGCTATAGTTAACTGAATAACTGTTAATATGTTACGTTAACAAAGCAGACACGTACTCAGTTCGTTGTGGGTCATGTAGTTGAATTTGTTACGTTAGCATACCGTAACATTATTGCTAATCCATGCTAATTGCCTTTCAAGATGAAATGTAGGTTCTTGGTCTCGGATTTTATCAAATAAATTTTCCCCCAAAATGAGACTTATATATCTATTTTTCTTCTTTATGCATTTTTTGGCTGGAGCGACTTAAACTCCGGAGTGACATATAGTCCAGAAAATACGGTATTTAAAGACATGTTAATGAATAATGTGTGTTAAACAGTAATCTGATCTTGTGACTTACACACGAACCCAGCTTCTCACCATGTTTATGGAGACAGTTTTCTCCCATTCTCCCTCATTTAAAATGCCTGCATTGTTGCACAGGATGTCGATTCCACCAAACGCTTCTGTGGTTTTCTTTAGGGCGGCTTGATAATTGATAACAGGAAAAAATGGTTCAAATTTCCCCAGCAGTCTCTAAATCCTGTTTGCAGAACTTTGTTCCACTGTGATGATTAAACTCTCAGGACCTGATCCACTAACCGGATGAACTGCGGATTGACTCGGGCGATGACAGATAGTGAAGCTTCAACAGATCTGAACTATCAGAACTCAAGACAGTGTTGTCTGTGAAGGTTCTCATTCATCCAGATCAGGGTAAATCTGGTAGTTGAATCCTAGCAACTGGACTGTTGAAGTTTCTTGAAGACATTTTACCTGTCAGCCAAGAGGCTTCATCAGTTCTAGCTGACTGTTGGGGAGTTCCAGCTACTTGTACTCTTGAGGAGTTGGTTGGTCCGCCCCTCATTGTGCAGGTCGTTCAAACTCCCACACAATGGGGATCGTTAGTAGCCATGTGTGAATGGCCTCTTCCCTTCCTGGGGCGAAGGGGTGGAGCAACCAACAACCAGGTGACTGAAGCTCTAAAGGTGTTAATGGCTCCTGAAGATTACAAGTATCTGGAACTCGCAAACAGTCAGCTAGAACTGTTGAAGCCTCTTAGATGAGAGGTGAAATGTTTTCAAGAAACTCCAGAAGTCCAGTTGCTAGGATTCAACTGGCAGAAAAACTCACAATAGTATTGAAACTTGTCTATCTTAGTGGATCAGGCCCTTGGGATTCTAAATGCTGCCATGTGACTGGCTGTGTCCATTACCTTTGATTTGTTCCTCTGATTCTACATCACATTTGAAAAAGAAAGTCTTTTCAGATCCATACTCTTTGTGGAGGGCTTCCTGGAAACTCTCTCCAGCGGTGTTGTTGACATCCAGGAGGACCACCTGTGCAAGTTTCATATTGATAAGTTAGCAAAAAATATGACTCATATAATTTTTATATAATTTCGAATATCAGGAATTAATACAAAAGTGTGAAGCATAAGTCTGTATGAAAGAAATAATTATTTTGTACCTGTACCCCCCCCCCCTCTTATTTAAGACGTGTTTAACAAGAGTTAAATCTTACCTTTGCACCATTCTGCAGGAGTATTCGTGTCATTGCATTTCCTAACCCCATTGCAGCTCCTGTCACAACTGCGACTTTTCCAATTAACGCCATTTCAGAAGTCCGGGAGTTGATAACTCGACTGTTGACTTCGGATCCGATCTAAACGAGCACTTATTCTTCTTCTCTGATTGACGGCTGTCAACAACATAAAACCACAACACCGCCATCTACCGGACAAAGTGTGGATCAGTAACAAAAACCAAGAAGACGGGGAAAAAAAGCCTCGTGCATCAACCCTGTTTACTTCAACTACCTAATAGATAGTAGTGTGTTATATTTCCATTTCAAGTTTTACAGTTAAACATAGTTTTGCTTTCAGACTCTCTGTTTTGTTTATTCCTCTCTTTCTTGTAACCAACCAGTACATGTTAGGTAGCTTCCATTTTATTACAGTGTGTACATGTTCCATTTGTTGTCTGTTATGGTGGTTGTGGACAATTGGAACAGTTTTTGGGAAACCCTGGTCTGATTATCGCACCTGCCTCTCTCATTTCTAGTAACTTGGACGATTTTATTAGACCCAAAATGACCTGACAAACCAGGGTCCAGACCAGGATGCAGAGTCTTATTCCATGAAAGCCTCATCCACCAACAATAACATATTTAACACTATAGAGGTAGTCTCTGTTCCACGGTTAAAAGTTCACCAAGCACAGAGCAGGGGAGCGGTCAATCACCATAATCTTATTAAAATTAATACCAAAGCACAAATAGAAGAAACTAAGAGCACAATTAAATGTGGACTGTTGAATATTAGATCTATTTTGTGTAAATCCCTGTTAGTGGATCATCACATTAATTTATTCTGTTTTACTGAGACCTGGCTTTAGTAGTAGGAGGAGTATTTTAGCTTAAAAGAATTTACTCCTCCTACCCATCTTAACTATAATATTCCTCTTGTTACTGGTTGACGAGGGGGAGTGGCAGCAATCTATCACTCCAAGTTATTAGTTAATCCTAGACTCAAACATGGCTCCAGTTCAGTTGAAAGCTTGACTCTTGGCATCACCCATCTGAACCGGAGGACAGAAAAGCGACTTTTGTTTGTAGTTGTATATCGTCCCCCTGCTGGGCTACATTCAGAGTTCCTGTCTGAGTTCTCTGACTTCTTATCTGATCTTGAATAACCATGTAGATGTTGTAAATGACAGATTTTGGCCGGCTCCACATGAAGGCATGGACGAGTGGACTGCAGTTGGACTGTGTGTTTGCTTAAAATGTCATCCAAAAAGCAAATAGAACCCTGGATTGTGCTATCAACATATTCCTCTGCTGTTTGGATAACTTTCTTTTTTCTGCTAAGCTCAATATGCCCAAGAAAAAGGGACACTCTAACCTTTTATCCAGCCAGATGGAGTCGGCACATGTTAGTTACAAAGGTACTGGACTATGGCCATCTCTGCTAGCTGGGCCAACACCACTGCTACCTAGGCCTGTGTGACACCGCGTTGGGTGTCTAACCATGTTTTCCCCTTGTAAATGTAGTTTACGTATTGCCTTTAACATCATGGCCAGGGGACTGTAGATGAAAACTAGCCTTCTGGCTAATTGTTATTTTCTTAATCATGTGAAATCATGTGTTTTATGAAATTGTACTGTCCCCTTTTAAATAAACAAAGATCAAGATCAGGACAGCTTGAGAAATGGCTTCATCTCAATACTTGAGTCAGTTGGTTTGTTTCAACAGTTAAATCAACCAACTCATAGCTTCAACCACACCCTTGATCTAGTTCTGACTTATGGTGTTGAGGTAGAACATGTGTCAGTGTTCCCTCAGAACCCACTCCTGTCAGATCATTCTTTGATCACTTTGACATTTAAGATTAAGGATTCTTCTATGTTCAGAACACAGTCTTACTATAGCAGATGTCTTTCAGATAATGCTGTAGCTGTTTAAGGAAGTGATCCCTGTGCTGATCCCAGGACCACCGTGTGCTTCTCCAGGGATCAATCATTATAATCTTAGCCCTGCAGAGTTCAACTCTGTTGCTGAAGGTGCAGCAGCCTCACTGAGAATCACGCTTGATTCTGTTGCCCCCCTGACAAAGAAAATAGTAATTCAGAGGAGGTGTGCTCCCTGGTATAAGGACCCTCAAGCAGAAAGGCTAGAAAGGAAATGGCATTCTTGTAAAATACCATTAATACCAATTTGACATCAGGTATTCTTGGTTTCCTTAAATGGCCCAAAATCTCCTCGTTAGTATAGTGGTGAGTATCCCCGCCTGTCACGCGGGAGACCGGGGTTCGATTCCCCGACGGGGAGTGGCTTTGCATTTTCCCCCCTGCTCTCGCTAAAAAGAATACCTTTATTGGGACCATATTCTCTGTTTTTATCAGCTCCACTACTAAAGGATTGTTAAAAGGATTTTAAAGGATAGTTCATGCACAGTTATATAATTCTGACAACAGGTTATGTCGCCACATAGCGGTACATTCCGCTAAAATAACCGTCAAAATATCATCTCATATCAGATGACTGCGTGCTGTAAAGCACTAAGAACAGCGGCCAGAGCAGTGGTAAATCAGCAGCAGTTGTTGACACTACGCTTAACAGATGAACTACAGTTGTGTGGCAGCATGGAGTTCGTGCCATGCCCACCTTAATTGTTGGTGTTCCAACCTTGCGCTGTCCTGCGTCGCCCCTGTCTACCTCTGAGAGGTATCAATGTGTGTGTGAGTGAACTGCACCTCTAGGATTAGGATCCATTTTATTTGATTTAATGTTTTGTTTGTGGGGAATTTGGGGTTGACTCGTGATGTTTCATTATTTACTGTGTGGGTTACTTTGCATGTCCTTTCGGTTTGACTAAGTGAGTTCTCTGTTGTATGGGTTACTTGCATGTTTATTCGGGTTTGATTAATTGTTTTATTTGTGTGCCGTGTGGGTTATTTTTGTATGTTTATTTGAGTTTCATTAATTCGTAATTGGTTAATGTGGATCCCACCCTGTGTGGTGTGGGTGTTTTTAGGATGAATATTGTAAATTTGAATTTAATATCTGTACGTTTGAGTGTGTGTGAATGGGTGCGTGTATGTATTTTAGTGATTATTGTTGGAAGATATTTGGAAATAAAAGCATTAATCTTGTACATTGGACCAGTCTCTTCCCCTCACTAGTAAGGACTTGTGCGGCTTTGATGATCATTCTCGTTGTTGGGGCAAGGATCATTGATGTGTAGGGAGTCGTACCGACTCTTAGGGGAAATTTAAATTGGAAGTATAATATATATACTTAGCCCCTTCGGGGGTGCGCCACAGTTGGGACAAAGGACTTAATACAGGTTTCCACATCCTTTCCCCTCCTGGAAGAAGGATTTTCCTTTTGATACCACTTGGAATCTCGGCATCTCACCAAATGGGTACGCGTTGGAAGGTGTAACTTGCTGGAAGAAGTTGAAAACATCCATCCATCCATCCATCCTCTACCGCTTATCCGGGGTCGGGTCGCGGGGGCAGCAGCCTAAGGAGAGAAGCCCAGACTTCCCTCTCCCCAGCTACCCCCTCCAGCTCATCCGGAGGGATCCCCAGGCGTTCCCAGGCCAGTCGAGAGACATAGTCTCTCCAACGTGTCCTGGGTCTCGCCCGGGGTCTCCTACCGGAGGGACATGCCCTGAACACCTCACCAGGGAGGCGTCCAGGGGGCATCCTGACTAGATGCCCAAGCCACCCCATCTGGCTCCTCTCAACGCGGAGGAGCAGCGACTCTACTCCGAGCTCCTCCCGGATGGCAGAGCTTCTCACCCTATCTCTAAGGGAGAGCCCAGCCACCCTACGGAGGAAGCTCATTTCAGCCGCTTGTACCCGTGATCTTGTTCTTTCGGTCATTACCCAAAGCTCATGACCATAGGTGAGGGTAGGAACGAAGATCGACCGGTAAATCGAGAGCTTTGCCTTTCGGCTCAGCTCTCTCTTCACCACAACGGACCGGTGCAGAGTCCGCATTACTGCGGATGCCGCACCGATCCGCCTGTCGATCTCCCGCTCCATTCTTCCCTCACTCGTGAACAAGACCCCGAGGTACTTAAACTCCTCCACTTGGGGCAGGATCTCCTCCTTTACCCGGAGAAGGCACTCCACCTTTTTCCGGTCGAGAACCATGGCCTCGGATTTGGAGGTGCTGATTCTCATCCCAGCCGCTTCACATGCGGCGGCGAACCGATCCAGTGATAGTTGGAGGTCACGGGCCGATGACGCCAACAGGACCACATCATCCGCAAAAAGCAGAGACCCGTTGAAAACATATCTAAGTTGAAAACATATCTAAGTAAACTATTTTAGAGGAAAATGTGGTCAGTGTAATGTTCTTGCTTATTAATATAACTCGGTGAGGAATATTTGTAGCAGCTAGCTAGAAGCTTCCGCATGTCGCCATAATCTATCCAACGGTTTTATTCTGCCACCTACCAGTGACACATATGTTAGTCGCTACAAACGCGAACGAGACATTCAGCCTTGACCGATTTATATTAAAGACAACAGTTTAACTGTTCAACAAACTCAAAAACAGAACAGACTGTTTATAGACATTTAAATGTATCTGGTTGTTTACATAGATAGAATTACAGCTGATAATCGGTGGTTCACATTTCTATAAACATTCCATGAAATGAAGTTTCAGACATGGCTTTGGACCACAGAACAGACAATTTATTATCTGTCTTACCTCGGATGTTGTTGCTGTCATAAAGTAAACTGCATAATTTGTATTATTTTGTACACAGCCTGGCTTTAATAGAGCCAGTGGTTCATAGAACAGCTCTTTGATAAACAGGGATGAAGAGAATTGTGTTTGCTTTTTTCTATATGTTTCTGTTACAGTTAGTTTAGAAGTTAGGGATAGTATAATCTTTAGCAAGAGTAAAAATGATAAAGTCAGTTGACCCCTCCTAGCAAGTGTAGTAAAGAAAAGTAGTCAGTTGACCCTCCCTTGACATGACTGTTGTTTAGATAATTGTAATCAGGAGAGACAGTCGGACTGGAAGTGTTAAACAGCCATCGTAAAACCGGACAGCATAGTTTAGTGGTAAGTTCCTCTGCAAGAAAAATGTGAACTTTGATCTGGCTGTCTGGGAAACAACGGAGAACAAGAACTGTCAGCATCCAACGGAACTGGAAGAAGACGAGGTCATCCAATCAGAAGACAACATCGGACTGGTTTAGCATCAATAATTTGCCTGTGTTTCTATAAAGGACTGGGTCAAGGCATAGTTAGGTTGTCAGACTTCATGCCCTGACATTTGACTGTTGTTGTAGGGTTATGAACTGGCCCAGAGCTCCTTAATATTTGTCTCTTGAATTGGTTCTATTTGCTAAATACATTTTGAAATTGGCATTTTCTTCTTGAAGTCTTCATTTAGAGAACACGCGGATCGTCAGTGACACGTGAGAATATTGCGATCCAACAGGGATTATAGAATAATATTCTATATGGAATGGAACAAACTGAGAGGACCATCTTTCCTCCCAAATAAATGCCACATATGCGGTCATTAAAATAATTTGAATTGAGCTGTAACTGGTGATCTGTCCAAGGTGTCTCTAACCTGGTGAGTGCTCCAACTGCCACCTCGGTTAGAAATAAGCTGCTCTTAGTAGAAAATGATGGAAATAATAACTGCATGGTTATGAATGTTGCTGCCTTTAATTTGTTTGTTATTTTTTGTATCAATGCAACAACACAATATCTTCCATTTGAGGTGTCATTGGTTTATTGAATTGAGTTTTCTTCAAATTAAATATTTTGCTTGACATTCTTCTTGTCTGCCTCAGTCCAGAGTGTAGATGTTCTCTTGGACAGGCCTCCTCATCCTGATCTCATAGATGATGTGAGGGGGTTCTTCAGAGGACAAACTGTTGAGAAAATATTGAAACAGATGACGACAAATGTGTCATAATGTTCACATTATCCCCTGTGACCACTGTGGTATCATGCCACGGTCAGTTTATGTTTTGTTTAGAACTTCCAGTCTCCTTTTTTGGTCTGTGACTGTGCTTGAGCAACTCTTGTTGCTAGACCTTCCCACAATGATCTGGCACTACATCAGAAATGATGGCACTCACCAGCTGCTCTTAAGGACTCTGCGTATCCCACCTGAAGAACAAAAAATATACCATTAACCATTAACAACATGTATCAGAGCCCAAATAAATCCACATACACCTCAAACAGCAAATGTTATGACGTACGCTTGAGTGCCAGAAGAAGAACTACTGCGGCCAACAGCAGCAACAAGGTGAGGGAGAGGGAGAGGATGGGGACGTTGATCTGAAAAGAGAGGGAGGGTAGAGAGTCCTCTACCTGGCATGGACAGAGAGAGACGTCACAGGTCAGTGACCTGGAGGTCAGTGATCCATACTGAGGATGGATTGTAGTGACTCACAGAGATAACATCAGAGCGTAGCAGGGTGGAGTTTTTGAGAAGGTCCAAGTGAGATGACAACAGGGATCTCCAATTCACTACCACAAAAAACAAGCAACACACACCGAATCAGATGGACCAGTCAGGACAGCAGGTTTACAAATTAGGATCACCCACAGAGGAGCAAGGTTCTGTAAGAGGGCCCAGCTTGCAAACTGGTGGAACCAGAAGCGAGTTCTTGTAGCCTATAACAGAGTCTCACCTGTGGAGGTCGACGGCTCTGTGACTGTGCTGGGGGGAGTTGTTGGAGTTGAAACAGTGATCGGAGCTGTAACAAAAGTACACTATCGATGACAAATCGTCAACCAGCACAGGATTAACATTTTCAAATGTTGTTGCCCTTTTGGACTGAAACAAGAATATATTTAGCTTTGAAATACTTTTTATTCCTATGTTTATTATTGTTTCTTGTGCTATGGGCAGTCCCCGCTGCAGCCCCAACTTCTTCCTGAAGCAAACAACAACTGCAGATCTCCTATGTACCCTCACACCGGAGGTTCTCAATCCTTTGATGCTATATTTTAAAGATTCACTCACCTTTGACCACTCTCAAGTTCATGATCACCTTCTTGTCATTGAAGACCCCATCGATGTCCACCCTGCAGCAGTACAGACCACTGTCTGTCCGCCTCACATTTAGGATATCCAGATCCATCTGGCCATCCAGGATATCCCCCGTTAGCCGGTACCGGTCTGCCACCTGCAGGACCAGAGTCATCAATTACGGTCAGAATTTAATGTTCTTGTATCTTGTAATGTTCATATGCAGTCATCAAGCTGCCAACCGGGATGGCTGGTTTAATGGGGAATGCCCCATATTCTGCTTACCTTAGAGATAACGCCTTGCTCGTCTGTCTGAGCCAAGATGTTGTTGCACCAGAAAGTACCACAGGTCCGACCCCAGCAGGCCCGACTCAGACCGAAACGTTTCACAGAATACTGACATGAAAGAGAGGCCACGCCACCTTCTACCACTTTAAAACAGCAAACAGACACCAAATGTCCCCCTGCAGCACAGAGACACCACTGAAAAATCCAGATAATCTTGAGGTTTGCACCAATTTAACATTTGCTTGGCATGCAAGAAATTATTATTGTTAAAAGAAATGAATATAGGGTTTTAAATATAATTAATCAATACTTGCAGACATGAGACTCTTCTCTGCCAATTGCAACAGAAAATCCAGTAATATTTATTTAACCAATGAAACTGAAAATCATTCTGAGAAGATTAACGTCTGAGACGTCAGCATCGATGCCGAGCAGCAGTCGCACTGACCGATGATGCGTCCTGTGAGGCTGCTGTGTTCTTTTGTCAGTCGCGTCTGCTGTGATGTCAGAGGTCTGCTGTGATGTCAGTCGCTTGTGTCTCACCTGACAGGACGAAGAGGGCGACGATGGCGGTCTGAAGCGTTGCGTGGCGCTGAGGCAGGATGATGGCCATCCCGTAACTGTGTATCTCTCCTCTTTGTTCAGCTGAGCGACGACACTGTGAGGGAACTCTGTGTTTGAGTGTTGGGGACACACACAGGCTGTCACTGTGTGTGTTTGTGTGTGACATAGCCATGAAGTCTCCATTCATTCTGCAGCGCCGCTAAGGGCTGAATATATTTTTCTCTTTCAACGCACCAATCTAGTTAGGCTGATTATTAATGTTACTTCAGTAAATAACCGTACATACGCAGGCTATGTTATAATGCAAAGTTCTGTTTTCTGTTTATGTTGCATTTATGTAGTCTTTACTCTCCTCCCTATATCTTTGTCGTCTAGGCAGGTGTGGATTTGTGAGACAAATGTGTTTGCATGGTTTAAAGTTGTGCAGAGTGAGTCCAAATTTGAACATTTAGTTGAACTTTATTTAAATATTATCTGTTACAATCAAGCTTGGAAAGACAGAGCCAGCCCCTTTAGCAGGCAACAGGATTGATCAGCCTCCTCATTAAGACAAATCAAAATCACTTAATCATTTAGTACACCTGTACCTAAGACTTCCAAAAAGTCAGCCATCCGCAGCGCTTATTTAAAAAGCCCCTAAGATCTGAGTAACCAAGCGGAATGTGTGGGCTGCTTAATGAAGACATTAAAAACAAACAAAAGATTTTTTAAATCTATAATGACGCCAAATGGTGACGCTAAAATCAAATCAAATGTATTTTGTACAAGTTAAAAGATGCAGACGCTGGATTTTGGACCAACTTCAGTTGGGAAAGCAGCATCTGGAGAAAGTTAAAATCGAGTAGATTAAGGTAATATAGACGAGCAATGATTTGAATCTCAGAGTATTATTCAGGGAATGAATTCTACAGGACGGAAGCCTAGTTTTCTTCTTCTCCGTTTTCTTCTTCTGCTTCGGTATTTGCGCCTCGCCCTCTTTCCTCCACACCCTGATCAGGTTCCTCCCGAGCTTCTTGGTATTCAGGCCAGAACTGCTGAACAATCCTCAGAGCTGAGGGACGGTCAAAAACCTCAGGTTCAATTTTACAACTGTCCGGGCTGCTGATGGTGAGGCTGTCTCTTAATTTTTCACTGTCAAAGGTCAACACCTAAAAAGAGCAGCAGCAGAAGCAACAGCAGCAACAGCAATGAGAAATTAGATTGAAACTGATGATTGATGGTCAAAAATAAAATGCTAGTAAAAAGTACAATCCTGAAATTACTGAGACAACACATTTAATTTAATACAGCGCAAGTGGATTGGTTTTAGAACTGTTCTGGGGTGTGTGTCTGCGTGTGTGTATGTGCGTGTCTGTGTGTGTTTTGTCTTCTTGTAAATTTTAGAGAGACAAAAATTCTGGGGAAAAAAGAACAAGATGTCCCCAGATAAATGACCAGTTTACATGTGGATAACCAGCTACAGCTCAGAAAAGAGTGCTCACTCAGGTTTTACCTCATCGCCCAAAAAAATACTGAGGGAACCATTTCCAAGGTTCTGCTGTCATCTTGTTTTCAATATTGTCCCTCATCAAGTAGTACCTGGCCATAAATATATGAGTCATACCCAGACACCACCAACACCATCCTCACCCTCCGTCACCCATTTTTTTTTGTTATAAACTAGTTAATTGGGTTTACACTTACAGTAGATAGGGGCACTGACCTATGAGTGTCACACATGGCTTCAGCCTTCCAGATCATGTGATCCGTCTCCTTGTACCCGCAGACAGAACTCGTGTCATCAGTCAGCAAAGTCAGAAAATTTCCTATTGAGTTTTGGGCTATGGACCAACACAGCATACATGATCTCCTTTTTGTACAGGGTGGTCTTGTATACCTTCATGACAGGCTTTTCACCGTCGCAAAACTGAGGACGATAAAGGACATTTATATGGCAAATGTGTTGACCAGCTCATCAGGACATAGCACAGTATTACCGTTTTGACACAATGTGCTTTTTAGCTGACAACAAATCAAAGAAAGCCGCTTGGAACGTTTCCTCTACCTGCTCTCTGTAAGCATCCAGCACTTCTCTGAGTGTGAAGCTGAAGCAGAATGAGCCCAGTCTGGAAGTCTCACTGAAGGCTGCAGAGGTGGCAAACTGTGCCAAAAACTTTGGCTGCATTTGGCGTTATTCCTCTGTGCGTTCTGGGTAGGTTTCCTCCAGCATCCTGTTCTCAGCAGACTGGATGTCATCAGGTGTCACCACCATTTTTAAAAATAAATTGCAGGAATAAATAATCTCAGTCTCCGCAAACAGCTGAATGCTGTCAAAACCATCAACCACTCCCATTTCTCCCACTGCATACTTAGTTTCATTCCTGGAAAACCGAAACTTTTGCGTGCGGCTTCTTAGGTAGCTGACCACTGGCCGCAACTAAAAGTAGAATAATCAATAATGAATCGTTCAAAACAAATCAGCTGGAAACTCGATAAGTGGATTTCTCTGTAATACATCCATAACACCTGTTAGGGTCAAACGACCTGAAACATGAGAAAAACAAATAATGCAAAGACAACAGTTTTGAATTTTACTTGCAAGGAGAACGGAGAGATGTGCTCAGTTACAGATCTCCAACACGTTCTGACGCACAACTTCCGCCATCCTTCTTTTATTGAAATTAGGAGGTCCCTAGTTACACAGAATTCAAATGTGCCTAAAGGGAGGGGGAAAACACAAGATAACAGGTCCCAAACAAAGCAAAAGACTGTAAATCATAATGGTGAGATTATACGTAGGTCTTCACTGATTTGATTAGCTTAGCTCGCACACAGCACATTCTTCCATATCAGACAGATTAAAAGAACAGCTCCTGTGTCATGCCCTGCAGCTCTATCTCCAGTCAATGTCACTTCCCCACAGCAGCTGCATTTCTGTCGCCCTTGACCAGAGAAGTTCGAGTTGACATATCAAGCAACATGAACATTAAGCATTAGCAAATAATAAGAAACATTAAGTAATGAGAAGCAATATAACAAGAATAAAGAAAATAACAAGGTAAAAGCAAATAAGAGATAACTTTAATATAATGGATCTAACACACGTGTTCAATATAAAAGATTAACTGCACGTTAATAATATGATAATAACTCAACACAGGAACTTCCGACGCGATATTATCCAAGCATCAAAGTTGCGTCATAAAGGCGTGGAACACAAGGCGCTCATGTTGCAATCAGTGACGATTACAACACCCTTAAAAAGACCCTTGAGCAGTGGTTGGAGACATGCAGATCTGCTCTGCTGGGTAAAACCTTTTACTCATGGCGTTGGTATACATTGTTGTGTGTCTCCGTTGATGGTTGTGTCTCAATAGTTTCTCTTCTGACATTGATTTCCAGCCAAGACGGACTGATACCCCATTAAGTTTTAATTCTCTGCCACTATTCATCGATACACCTGCTAAACCCCGTCTGCTCACAGAGCGCCACGTCCCCGCAGGTGATATCAAAAACCATTTGGGGATTTCTCCACGGAGACTATAGTTTTCTTTCTACTTTCTTTTCTCTAAACTGTGTAAAAATATGGAACACCGTTCCATTTTTGTCTAGGGTTCCTCTACAGTGCGTTAACGCGCCTCTAAATCTGCTCTCGCTCGATAGGCGTAAATAATTTAGGCAACCGGACAATGAGTGAAATCAATTCATAGGACAAGACAAAGCAAATAACTGTGATACTGACGGTTGTAAACATAAATTGAAACCATAGAAAAGACTTTTAAAAACCTAGTCTACTTGACACATTTCATTGTATTTGAACAGGCATTTAAAGAGAAGCCTTACCCTCGCTCATAGGACCACTCAACGCATGCGCATTCAGCATAGTGTCCCTGGTTCGGAGGCATCAATCAGAAATTTTGAAAACAAAACGTAGAACTTGTTAGAAACTATAACATTTGGAATAAATTCTGACTACAAACCAGCGGAACAGATTTGAAGCAGCTTTTGCCAATCGGAGCTTGGTTATTCATCTTATAAGTCACTTGAAGTTCGAACCAGACTAGTTAAACTGGGCTAACAGGATTACCTGATCGTCGCTAAGCAGACGTCGAAGTTGGCCGAACCACTATGAAGTGGGACGAATGGTGGTGTCAGCCTGGTCGACCGTAGAGGTTAGTGTGCCGTCATAAGTGGAATGGATGGGAGGGAGCCAGACCTACTCAGCTGCTTACAGATAATGCACAACACTGATTGTGTCAGTTTCTTTATATTTGAATGTTGTCACACGAAAAAGTCGTTCAGATACCTTCCCGAGATTTATGGTTTCATCCCCTTGTTTGGTTGACCAGGATGCTCCAGGGGCCATATGGCAGCCTGGACCGGGACCGGCCCCTCATCCGGCTGCCCTTCACCAGCTTTGCTGTGGGTACAGTTCTGCTCCCGCTCACTGGCCTTATCGCCTGCCTCTTCATTTCTCTTGTGTACCATTTTGAAGATGCAACGTACACACATTGCCAGGTAGGTGGTGTCACGCTGCAACCTGGTAAATCTTAAAGTCTGAACAGCAAAATCTCTGCATTCAAAATGGATGACAAAACTCTGGATTTCAACTCTTTGTTCATCCAGGTTGCAAACTACTTGCCATCCATCAGTGCTGCAATTAGCCGTGTGCCAGAACGCTACATTTGGCGCTGCTGTATCGGCCTACATTCAGCTCCTCGCTATCTGGTTGCTGCTGCATATTTCAACTTCTACTATGGCCGGTTTGCCAAGAGTCTGCCAGAACTGCTACTGAGTGTGCTGGCTCTCATCTGCAGCCTGTCTGAAAATACAGGCCTACTGCTGCTCACATATGTGTCCTCCACTGAAACATACAGTGAGTTGAAGTATCTGGAGTACTCACAGGCCTCAGGTTGTAACGCCACGCCATCAAAGCAACTAACTAAGAGATGATTAACTAAGCAACTAACCTTTTATGCACCAATCAGCCAGGACACTAAAACCACACTCATCAATTTGATCCAACCGTTTCTTATTTTGGTTTCGACTGTCCAATACATTTGTGGATTTAATGAGTTGTTTCTTTCTGTAGGTATTCACAAAAATGGTTTTATCGTGTTCATAGCAAGCTCTCTGCTACACATGCTTATTACCTGCAGACTATGGCAGGTGATCAGAAGACACTATGTGAACCCAGAGGTAAACAGAGTTTTGTATTCACTGTTTCATTTTATTTTTGATGATCAGAAGCATTGTGATTCTGATTCCAGTAGCGTTGGATGGCAAGCATCTCCCACACATACACACACACACACACATTTTTGTAAAGGCTCCTTCACACCCTTGTTGAATTTAGCAATCATTAGAGGGCAGTGCAGTACTTGAGACAGCAGTACTTCCATCTTCTCTCAACAGGTTCAAACACAGTTGTTGGCATAGTTTCACTGTCCTCTAATGAGACAAGCTGCCAACAGTTAGTGAGGAAAGATCTTCTGTAAGTGAGAAATTATATTTTTTTTAGCTAATACAGCTTAGAGAAGCCACTTTTGCTGTCGATCTAGAGCGATAAAGTTCATTTACGAAAATCCACAGACGCGTGTAGGAGGGATGAGGGTTTTACTTAGTTGTGCTAAGAACTAGGAGTTAATAGTCATTTGGTTTCAGGAATGCTATGAGTTTCAACTATACTTGTGATTTTGAGGTGGATTGCACCGGCATTGAAGAGGTTTGAGCTGTGTCTGTTTCTTGACGGGTTGAACATGTTCCTACAAAGTTTTTCAAAAGCCTCAAGTTGCTGTGTACTTATTCTAGGTTCGAACACAGCTGAATTTAATTTTGGTGCTTCCTGTTTCAGTGTTAGGAGCTCAACTGTAACACTTCCTGCCTACTCACACTGTGTGTATGTCTAGGAAACCTTCAGAAGCTAATGCATAGAACCCACCATGTCGCTGTTTATATCTTCAGTCTTATAAAGCAGTTTACATTAAATGAATCTATTAAGAAGATTTACCAGTTTACATTAAATGAATCTATTAAGAAGATTTACCAGAAAAGCAAAGGTTAGATTTTACTCTCACAATTGTAGAGCAACAAAGGGAAACCCTGCTGGTGTAGATGTTGCCTGATGATAAATTGTATCTGTTGCAGGAGATCACGTCACAACGTTGGAAGCTGCGGATCTTCTTGTTTAACGTCAGCTGTTGTCTGGCAGCCGCATACTTCTATAGGCGTCACAACAAGTTCTGTGAAGCAGGAGGTGAGCATGATGAACCCAAGGTGACATCAGCAGAGTTCAGTGCTGAGGCCACTCTTGAATCCACTATCTGCATACTTTTAATTGACTCTGTTTAGTTTTATGGTTTAATTGTTTTGTGGTTCGTTTCTCATCCTTACATCCAACAGTCTACACACTCTTCGCATTCTTTGAGTACCTGGTGGTCTTTTCCAACATGGCCTTTCACATGACAGCCTTCTGGGACTTTGGGACCAAAGAGGTGATCGTTGCGACGCCACCGGAAGACAAGCGGTACTGAATCTGAGCTCTGAACGCTTGAAGGACACCATGATGCCATGAGATTAAGGTCAGCGATGGTGTTTGAAGTGATCCTGGAGCAACAGGTGCGCTGAGTCTTTAATAAAGACAACAGCCATGAGCAGCATTTTTGTTTTATCTGCTGTTGTTGATGAAAGATTTTTAAAGGGCTTTTTTTTTTTTTTTTAATTTCTGATATTTTTCACAATTTCTTTTTGGTCCTCTGAATTTCTACAATCTGTGATTCATCTTATGCAATTTGACTATCCAGACAGAATTTTACGAATGTAATACTTATATATTTGCAGAATAAAAGACAACCCCTCTTTACAGCGATCCCAACCGAGCTGTTTACGACATGTTTCACCATGTTTCACGTTTGATTGTATTTTCCATCTTATTTTCTGTGAGTGATTCATCAACACTCTTAGTGCTTGTAATCTGTAAACTACCTGTAATAATTTATATACCTTTTGTTTCTTTAAAGAAATCCATGTCAGAGAAATGGTATTGAGACTGATGATGATAGACAGGCAGATGAAGAGGAAGAGACTCCTGCTGACTAAACTGAACTAAAACTAACCTGCCAGGTGACTGTAAATGGTTCTCAGAGATTTATCCTTAATACTGAAGGGGGCACACCCACCCTGGGACACCTGTAGAGTCCTGCACAAGGTTCACCCATGTCATAGATTTCATGTCATCCTGAGTCTGCCTACTAATGCTGAGCATTAAAAAGATGAGATTTAAGATGGAAGCTTGCTGGTTTTTAGCTGTTTTATTTCCCCATTGTCTCTACTTATTCAACTTCTTAACAGTTTATTAATAAAAGTTAAGCATTGTGGCTTGAAGCTCCAAATGTCTGAAGCCAATAAATCTGCTGTTTAAGACAATTTCCCCTGTTGAATGCCAATAGAGGCCCTTTGTGTTGCAGTAAAAATGTGTACACCAGTGCACCACGTTATCGTCATCAGGATCTCCTTTTTTTCCCTGAAATAAAACTAGCAAAACTAGAGTAATATAAAATGGAGCAATAGAAAACACCCAGACATAAATAGAATTTTTCAGTTTAAAACTCTTGGTGTCAAAACATCAGCAAAAATTATTTTAAATTAAAGGCTCTCAAAGCAGAACGCATTATAACCACAAACAGTGTCTTTAATTAATCTGAATTATAATTATTAGAAATGGTGACACAGTTCTCAGCCCAAACTTCATTTTGCATTTCTTTAAAGATAAAGGTTCTAGCCGGATATAGAAACATTTTTCAGTCTCTCAGCTTCAGAATCTTACAATGACCTCTAGAGTAAGATGCAGTGTCTCTTGCTAACTGTGGGCTGCGGGTTGAGAAAGGCCCTCACAGCCTCTGCGAACACGTCCTTGATGCCATCCTGGTTGAGGGCAGAGCACTCCATGTAGCGTACAGCCTGGATCTGGCGGGCGAGGGCAGCACCCTGCTGGTGGGTAACGGGTGATTGGTTCTGCTCTTTGAGCTTCTTCTGTGTGTCGGGGTCATTCCTGAGATCACTCTTTGTGCCGACTAGGAGGATGGCAACGTCCGGACAGTGATGAGACACCTGATGGTTGTCAAAGTTATGCCAATAAAAAGAAAGGGGAGCAGAAATATCTTCATTTTACACTTATTTTCTTCAATCAAGGACATTTTAGAAGAATGTCTTTTGTGCAAATATGTGCCACTAGGGGACACTATGTTGCAGCTGCTGCTCTGAGGATTTGTTTTGCAATGTACAGGTAAACATCATTTGAACTCTGACCTCTGGGTGCCACTTGTGTTTGACGTTCTCATAGGAGGCGGGGCTTGAGATGGAGAAACAGATGATGAAGACATTAGTCTGAGGGTAGGACAGTGTCCTCAACCGGTCATATTCTTCCTGACCCGCTGTGTCCCACAAGTTGAGGCTAACAATCCTACTATCTACTGTCACCTGAAAGCAACACAGTAGAAAACAAGGAGTTAGGGACAGCCGTCACAAACCTCACCCTCATAATATCTGTAATACTTGTAATAAAATTACCACCCTCAGCCACCCACCTGGCTGCTGTAGTTGTCGAAGACTGTGGGGATGTATTCTTTCGGAAACGCTCCTGTGGTGTAGGAAATTAGAAGGCATGTCTTCCCCACAGCGCCATCTCCCACCACAACACACTTTACACTCTGCATGATCACCTACAATCACACACACACACACACACACACACACACACACACACACACACACACACACACACACACACACACACACACACAAGGGAATTCACTTTTGGATTAAAAGTCAAAAATTTCCGAGCATGTCTTGAACGCAACATCAGGCTATGCCCCGCCCAGTGGACCTGTTAAGCGAGCAGGTCTTAATTTGAGCCAATGGCAGCGTCCCACCAATTAGCGGAGCACCGTCTAACGTCATTTCCGGTCGATAAACTCGATGTTTCCTTGGTTGAACACAGTTTGGTGGCAGTTTAGCGCCTGTGCTCTCATAATAATTTCTCTCTGGTGGTTTATGAAGCATGTTTCTGACTGGCAGCCACGGAGAAACAAACAATCCTTGAAAACAGCTAGCTGAGGTTAGCATCCCTACTTTAGTAACTGGACTGATGTTCCTCATGGACTTTTCCATCAATGAGATTTAAAGGTAGGGGAATAAATAAGTCATTTAACACAGGTGTGTTTTCAAGTAGGGAGTTAGAAAAACAGCGCAACAGGGTTTATTGGCTGTATCAAGACCCTTATTCATTCAGACCATTTTGAACCTCGTGGTGTTTTTGCCAAAGATGCATGAAGATGAAAAATACAGTAAGGTTCCAATCATATCAACTTGTGTTATAACAGGAATAACTGGAGTGCCAACAAAGTTAATTTTAAACAGCAGTTTGAAATGATTTTGGTTTTATAGTCCGACCTATTAAAATAAGCAGTGTGTACATTAACCTACAGATAATTGTGTGTTCATACAATTTAATTTGAAAACAGCCTGTAACTTTCATGTAAAGCATTAGCTGAATGTTTGCTTATGTCCATGTTTCTATCTGTTCTTTATTACTGACATTCATAAAATGTCAACTATGGTGTCTAAGTTTCCCATATTGTTGTTTTGTGCTGAATGTGGTGGTCTGTATCACCCTCACACTGCCTGCCTGCCTGCTGGAGACTTGATGCAGCATGTGGAAGATGAAAAGGTTTACCTGTGGTATGTCTGTCTTCTCTTGGTCAGTCTCCAGGGTCTTCAGTGAACTTCAGAGTTTGTTCATGAGACGTCCCATCGTCTGACTGCAGGAAGAGGACAAAGTTTGTTCTCTGAGCGTCTGTCTGTTTATGGAAATGATCTCTGCAGACGGAAACGGTCTCCAAAGAAAAAAAGATGTTATCCTGCATATATATATATATATATATATATATACACACACCGGCGCATGTGCACAGACATTTGAATGCACCGTCTCCAGCAACTGTAATGTGCTGACTGTAGTATTAGACTTTATATGTGTAGTCCATCTACTGCTGAGTAAACTACAGTAAATTAATCCTGCCAATTCTATGTTTCTGCCTCTAGAATTTGGCCTCAGGTGTTAAATATACTTTATAAGTGACAATATTTCCTTTATTAGTAGCAGAAAATGATATCAGCGTGAATGAAGGGACAAATAAGAATTCATGGCCATTCACACAAAAGCTGAAGGTCACCATTGTTGACCTGCAATAGTGGCGTAGCAACCCTGATTAGGATAAGATCAGCCACACAAATGACTGGTAACCAATAGCCGAGCCCATATTAGAGGCCACAGGTCGAATCAAAAGGTCCGTTCCGTTAAAGTGACGCAGATCAGGTCACCCAAATCACACCTGTCTATCTGATCATGTCTGACCAAACAATTTCACTTAAACCTGGGTTTTTATTTTTGGTATTTTATGCATAATTATCTTAAAAACGAATGCCTGAAGAGAAGAGACGATTGGATCAGTGGACGTTAACTCTGGTGCAGATTGTTCTCAAGTTTTTATTCCGTCCAGACATCTGGACGGAGAAGGTGGCTCCACCCAGACCCAGGAGATGCTGAGACCAGCCTCCTGTCTTTGGGTGGAGGTCTGTTGAGCTCACGTTGAGCTCACCACCAACCCCAGTCTCACATTTTCTCCTCACACTTCTTCTTCCCTCTGCTAGTTTTGCTGGTGAACCATAATAGAACTATGATCTTTCCTCTTAGCAATCAATTTATTATAAGTATTCTAATAACCTGCAAAAAAAACGTTACAAATGTCGTAACAATGTTCTTTTGTAACCCAAATGTGGTTGCAAACGGGAAGTTTTCAGTAGTAAAAAACTCACATTGTGGTTTTATTTAGACAGAAAGTAGCTTCCAGAGTGAAGAGAGTTGATGACATGCTGGTTGGCGCTGAACAGCTGAACAGAACGTAAGGTCTCAGCCCTCCCACCTCTGGGGACACAAGGCTGTCAGGTCATGCTTCAACTGATTGAAACGAGCTGTGAAAATTTGCTAACTGCAGAAAATTTAGAAAAGAAACAACCAAATATACGTTGTGATGCAAATTTGAAAAGCCTCAAGTAAACTGGAGCGGGTCCTAGAGAAACCAGCACATCTCAGGGGGAAACGCTGTGCTGTCAGTCAAGCTATGAGAGGAAGAAAAGAGAAGGCGCATTTAGAAGAAAGAGGAAGAACCGTTGATCTGTAAACTGCAAGATGAGTGAAACACACACTGGTTGGGTAAAAACAGCCTTCCTGTTCGCGTGTGGGTGTCTGATATATTCAGTTTATTTCAGACTTTCTTCTCTTTTACTTGAACTCCACTTTGTTGTTAGAATTATTTGTTCTGGGAATTACAGGAACATTGTGCAGTTCACATTGGCTCTAACCTACAGGGAACTATGGTTTAATCCCATCAAGATGTGAGCCTCTTGGTTGGAATAACCTAAAGAACCAGCCAGTCGGAATGAGCACAATAACTTGGTTACAGATGTCCAGTTGTCACATCCGGATTTTACAGGTCGTCTTCAACCCATTTAGGAACCAAGAATTGTTCTGGTTTTGCCTTGTCAGCTGTGTTCTCTGTAGCCTATTTCTGCTGGTTCAGGATTCTCCTGAGCCACAGAGGAACTGTGCCATCCTGCAGCTGAAGCTCTGATTGGAACATCTCTAAAACTGCAGCTGTGAGGTTTACAAAAGGTTTCACATGGACTATTTGTGTTTCAGCAATAAGGGAAAACTCAGATGAGGAGAGCGAGCTTTGCAGAACTGGTACATTGTTGTGGTGCAGCTAGCTGTCTCATTAACTCAGATATTCTGGAATAAAAGCTTAACAGATGAAAGGGAATTGTTTACAGACCAAGGATATGTACGTGACACGTGTTAGCGCTGACAGGCCTGAAACGCCTGGTTCTTATGGTCCAAAAGGTGACTGGGAATAGCAATTACATCCTTTTAAACCGGGCTAATGCGCCCCTATATTCAGTGCTAAACACCTGCATCATTTTCTCTTAAATGGAAAGAAACCCCAGAAACCAGAACAACCCCCCTCACCCCATTTGGAATATTGGACTGAAATTGGCCTAAACTAGCAGAAAATTCTGGCTAAAACACAACAAAATATTGGCCCAAACTGGTAGAGGCCTCCTGGACACAAACGGAATAGGTGGGTTACCACCACCAGATCAAAGATAACTGCGTCACCCAATGGATCCTAAAGAATCATCCACCACAGCAGAGACTCAGGCCACAGTGGGTCAAAGGTCAGATAGGAGGCCGGTCTGTTGAGTGAGCCTTCATCTAGTTTGACCTGTGATCACTGATCTCACATGCAGCTCCTGAAGGCAGCGCTCAGGCCTCATCCTGACCCTCAGGAAATGAGTGAAGAGACTGCAACAGGAAGGGTTTGTCCTCAGAGCAGCAGCCTGTCGTGCCACACTTTAACCAGCTCAGCCGTGCTCCTGACTCACCCAGTTTGTATGTTCAATTAAGAAACCATCCCAAGTCCTCCTGAACAACCAGCTGAAAATTGCAAAAACGGCAGTTGTTACCAGGAAATAGAGAAGCAGGTCGGCATGAGCTAAAACAGCCCAGAACACACCTTAGAACCACAGAATGAGGTCAAACCTGAAACCAGAAACGTTAACATGCCAAACATAACTGGAGTTCGAATAAATACGGTTTTAATCCTATAGCTACATATTCAGCTGAAGCTGGACAGAAGACGTTTCCTCTGGTGTGTCGGCCAAAAGAGAAAAATCCTCTTTCTCATAATCTCAAACTTTTGTGATTACACCGAGTGCACCTCTGACCCTTGTCTCCATGATGTCATCCTATCCATCACACACACACACACACACATATATATATGTGTGTATATATATATGTTATAATTGTAATTGTCATTGTGACTAAATATATTTTGAGTCTTCTTTTCCCTCCAAAAAATCAAGTTTATATAACTGAAACATGTTGAAAAACCCATTTATTAAAGACACGGTCGCCCAGTTACCTAGTCTGGTCATTGCGAAACCAGTTATCAAGCACATTCTATATATATATACACACATTATATATTCTGATATGTATAATGTATACACTCTCTGTACTATGTAGAGGTATACAAAAAGCTAATTATCCATTTATCTTGGATTATTATGCATATTCTTTTTTTATATATTTTCTATTCTTATTTCAATTTTTTTCTACGTGTTTTTGCTGCTGTAAATTTCCCTGTTGTGGGACAAATAAAGGAATCTCAATCTGAAAATTCCTATCTTTGTTTTTAATTAAAATTAATTAAAAAAATAGTGATGATTGCCACATTTTTGATGATCAGCTCATTGTTGTAGTTAAGTAGTCATTTAATCAGTTCTTCTGACAGGTGTTTCATATATTTACTTTAGTATTAAACTAAAGCTTTGTTTTAATCATTCCACAAAAATCTACACACACACACAAACACACACACACACACACTGAGGGAGTGGTCATACTTCATCTGTTTCCTGCAGCAGCATCAACAAACCAACCACTCATTTATCTTTAGAAGAATTAATCAATACACTGATGGTCCAGTGATTTACTAAAAGTGTGGAAACACACAGACACACATATACACACACACACACACACACACACACGGAGCTGATGAGTGTGATGTAGAAAAGCAGACACTCACCAGTCATCGGTCCTCTCCTGCCACGAAGCTCTGCTTAGTCCTGCTTCTTCAATTTTCTGCTTCTGTGTGTGTGTGTGTTCAGGAGATCCAAACAGATCTGTATGTCACTGAGTTGTTGGACGGGCGGAGTTAATGAGGAGGAGGAAGTCTAAAATGGGTGAGGGAGAGGGTGGGGGGAAGTTTGAGGAAGTTGTGTGTGTGTTCTCACTAATACATCCTTGTCCTTTAATTCTATTTAGAGTTGCCTTTCTGGTGGTTGTTTTTGTTTGTGTGTGTGTTCCTTTACCTGTTTTAGCTTCCTCTGTGGTTGACAGCTTTTAAATACTTGTTGTAGCTTCAGAGTTCAGAGTCTAAACGGAGCAGCTTGGGGCCCTCCTGGATGCATGAGCCTGGAATGTCAGTTGAACTTGTCCTTTTAGTCACTAACTGCTGCTCCTGACCACAATTTGGATTGACCAGTAAATTTTCGATCAGTCTTGTCTGGGCTTTGACTCTTGCCATGTCATGGATAATCCAACTTTTCCTGACAAAAAAATGTGGTTTCAGATTTCCGGGAGGTCATCTTTACCCTCTGTTGAAATCTGCGCCAAGCTCACAGTTTGAGGAAGCTTACAGGACTCCATCATCCTCAAAACTCCCAGGGGCAACCTCAGAGGTCACCAGACTTGACACATTCCATTAATCAACACTTCATCCATATTACAAACAAATACAATTACAAACATTAATTTCCACTGAAGGTAAAGGAATATTTATTTTGGTAAATATAAATGTGAATTTATGTTGATTACTCAGCCTTTCAGCGTAATAGCCGTACATTCTCTGATCGATCCATTCATTTCTTAAAACGCGTTTTTGATAGAATGTTTTATCCTTAATGTTTTAATCACGAACAGATGCGGTCTGATTCCTGTCCTGCACTTCCTATCTGCGGCAACAGCGTGGTGCTATGGTAACATTGCAATGGCCGCCTTCACGATTCGTCGGAACGCTCCTATGGACTCAAAAGCAGAAGCGTCTGAGTAAAGAATGCGATATTAAGAAGAGTTCCATCTTTTAATTTAATGTGGCCGATAGTTTGAGTGCATAAACATGAGCAGCTCAGAAGTTTATTAAAATCAAATGTATGCGTTCTTTACGATGAGGATAAAATATGTGTTATTCGCTCTTTAGAAACAAATAGATCAAGTTAATAAAACTGCTGCCCTGAACTGTTGGAAGCTATTTTGAGCACACTTCTCAAAGGAACATTGAACGCAGCGCCGTTCTTTGCTGTTATAGAAATGGTCACAAAGTAGGTTTTCCCAAAACCGTTTCAGTAAATAAAGTAGGGACAAATTCGGAAGGAAATGATCAATTATTATATTAAGCATTTGTTACATTGTCTTAACATTGTTATGCTACATATTGCTAGATATTGAAAGCTTGGGTTATTCTGAAAGAAGGGCCAAAAGTAATCACTCATAACATGATTTCTGGCTCTTTTATGGCAAAAATAAAAGAAAGAAAAAGAATCCAGGCGGCCTGTATGACACTTCGCCAATAAAGGGTAAAATGGATTAAATTAATAAAAAAGAGAAAAGTCGTTTATGATTTTCATCACTTGCTGTACAGTATTTTGGGTTTCATAATAAGGCTTTTTCCACGCGACCTTTTATATAAATATAAAATATTTGATTAATTTGAATACAGGTAGATGACAATTTGTTAAATTAACCGAAGTAAACGTAATACGTCTTTTAAATGTGCATCTAATTTCCGAGCTTCATGTTGGTCCCTGAACGCAGCAAATCGTTGTGGTTTTTTTTTGTCTCCAGCACCACTTTTGTCTCGCGGGGCAAAGCGCTGAGGAACGCGTAAGCTGTCAGATCTGAAGCGTCGTGGTCGGATCTCTTAAAGCCGATCGATGGACTGATCAGCGGGCAGCGGCAGCACAGGTAAGTGATCCTCTCTGCCGACACGAGACGCGGTTTCCTGCCGGAAGGTTGATGAGAACTTGAGCAGCTGTTTGACCTCTGACCTCAGAGGAAGTTTGATCGGCCGGTTTGATCAGCTGATAGGTTCTTTAATTCAGATCCGCGAACGCTTTAAACACTGTGGGAACTTTTTTTGGCCATCTGTGATGACGCTACCGCTAAAAACGTTTGTTTATTTTTTCAGATGAATAATCGTCTTTAATTGTTTTCTTATGTAATTATGACATTAATTATCAACATCTGATATGAGTGAGAGGTCATTTGCTCAAGGAGAAGGCCGTTTAGGGTGTCATCCAGGAAGTCTAGATCCCAATCTCCCACTTTTTTTTTCTTTTTTTTATCCCACCTTCTGAACTCCTTAATGATCAAGTGCGCGCAGCAGGAGTCTAACTGGTTCACCAGCGTTCCCAGAGCAGACTGGGCAGTGAAGGGAAAGAAGGCTGTCCATCCAAAACACTAGTGCTGAAAGTTTACATCTGACCCTTACTGTCATTGTGGAGTCTAGATGCATGGAAGTTTTAATCTGCATCCTCATCTACAGTTTGTGGATAATATTTATCACTTTAGATGAAAACGAAGCTCTCTTTTATTTTGAAATGATGTAAACCGTCTTTAAAAACCTTCTTTTCTTATTTTTAGACATGGAGAGTGTGTGTTCGTGGCTGGTGTGTGCATGCACACTGTGTGTACTTTTTGTGGGTGCTGACAGTTCACTGGATGTAGGTGACCACGCCCACCTGGACCATCAACACACCCATCTGGTTTCCCCTAGCAACACAGCCTCAGGTAGGAAATGTTCCAGGTGTGTTTGTTTTTGTAAGATAGAAAAATTGTGAATATCAAAACTCAAGTGTTTTCATTTCTGAAACATGGATTCTCAATTCCTTCTTCTATAAATTTATCTTTAGATGCATAGAAAAAAAAATATTTGGAGGTCAGAATTCTGATTCTTAAAGTTACAGATATGAGTAAAAAAGTTATGATTTATAGTTTGAAAGCCAGATCCGAGGCGCTCTGGTTGATCCTTCAGTGGGGAATAAACCTGGAATATTTGTTTATCTTTGACTTCTTAGAGTTTGAAAAATAGGAACATTTGTGTTAGCATGTTAACAATAGCATGTTAGTGATAGCATTCATGAATTATCAGGATGTCAGAAGTGTCACAAATTTGTGAAACCACTTATTTTCTGCAAGTTCAAATACAAACTTTGTTACTTGTCAGTGTTGATTGATCTTTGTTGCATCAGTTGAAGCATTTATGGTTTATACACAGTACACGGAGAGAAATCAGTGTGTGTATGTGTGTGTGTGTGTGTGTGTGTGTGTGTGTGTGTGTGTGTGTGTGCGTGCGCGTGCGCGCGTGTGTGCAAATTGCAACAGTGAGTAGCTCACCACAACTTCCTGGAGATGACATTCTGACAATCTTGCAGGAAACATGGAGAAAGAATTCTTGTAAACTCTTCGTTGTTGTTGTTCCTGCAGGAGTCAGAGAAGCTGTCACCGAGTTATAGAACCAGCCGCTGGGTTTATCAGAGTCCTTCCTTTACTGTCAGGTTCAGGTGCTAACAGAGCTGCAACAACAAAACAAACTCAATGAGACGTTATGTTGTAAGTTGCTGCCACTGAGCTGCATTCAGGTCCTGCCATCTTCTTCTGCTTTTAGAAGAAAATAAAACAATAAACCGCTGAAGGCACATGAAAGCGGCTGTCTGCCACCAGGGGGAGCTCTCTCAAATCCACAGCCTTACAGACATGTTGGCTGTTGTTGTCCTGAACACTTTGGTTTCCTACTTTAACATCTTGTTATTGCAACATCATTTGTTCACTCTTTCACCTGTGTGTGTGTGTGTGTGTGTGTGTGTGCGTGTGTGTGTGTGTGTGTGTGTGTGTATGCCCGTGAGTACGAGGCTTGCCTTACTCTGTGGGGAGCAGAATCTTGGAAAAGTGCACGATGGGAGGTTCCTGCTGTGCTGGAGTGTGTTCAGCCTGATGTTGAATGCATGACTTTGACTCAACCTTCCTGTCTTTCATTCTATTATCTCTGTATTTTTATCCTCACAGCTGCTGCTGTTAATCTGAGCACTAAACTCAGAAGCTCTTTCCTCACCTCTCACTCTCCTCACTTCTTTGGTGGTGTCATAGGAAGCCACAGCAGGTTTTCCGAGGGATTTATACTGGGATTAACTGACTTAATGGTGCTCCCACCTTTTGTTGCATCTTTAATTATGTGTGCTGTTGCTGTGACAGTCCGCCCAGCCGTCCACTCTGAAAGGGTATTAAACACCCACACAGATAAAAATGATAAAGGAAGGCTGCACCAGGTTATCAGGTTGAGGCTTAATATGAATAAAAGGGTTACAATCAGAGTTCCCCTAAAAATTCAAATCAAGTGTCTTTGTTCTGAAGACATCGTTCTAGTGTAACGTGGTGGAAAACAAGCTGCAGCATGAAAACCTGCACGGTGTTATCTGGAGCACCCTAATATTTACTCAGAACACGCGCACACAGAGACATACACACTCAGACACACACACCCTTTTTCCTGCCACAGTTTAGTTTGCTCTGTTTAGCACCAAATTAAGTATTTTAAGTCTTTTAGGTTCCAGGAAAACGGCATTGGACCCTTTAGTTTTCTACAGGCTGTCAAACAGGTGTTTGTATGTGGAAATTGCCGTGCGAAGATGCTGCATATTAGTTCTCTGACCTCTGAGCTCTTCATGCCAGTTGATGTTGCTGCAGATTCTCAGCGGTGAAAAAGCACTGAAACTTCAGCCTTTCAGTGGAAAAAGGAAATTCATGTATTAAGTGTAAAATCACTGCATTTCATCATCACGTTTATAACCTAACATGAGCTTCTCCTTCCTTAAATACTTGCCCTCTTCCTATAAATGCGATATTACACTTTAGCTAAAATCTGTTGCTGGTAAGATCGATAACACCTGCAGCCTGGAGGGTTCACTGGAGGGTTCACAAGCATAGCTAAACACCCCGACGGTAAGCTTGAAACCAACCCTGAACTGTTAAACACACCTGAGGTTGTGTGCATCAGATAGAATGTCCTGACTCTGCATGAGCATGTACAAGAACACACACACAGATGTTCTGGAGATTGAAATGTCCATATCTAGGTGTGAAGCTGTCGCTCAGTTGAACCAGTTAAGATCTGCTCTGTTTAACCAGTGTTGTGGGTGGACTCACTGCAGCTTTAGTTAGCTTCAGCTAGCACCACTACAAGAATCTCAATGGAATATAATCTGTGTCCAAGGTACGTTTTCTGTGTCAACTGGACTGTTTTTCTTCTCTTGAAGACGTTTCACCTTCTCTCCAGAAGGCTTCTTCAGTTCTGAGCTTGCTGGAGACAGAGCTTGGAAATATAGCCTTTGTGGACCATTAGCATGCTAATGATCAGGGTGGTCATCTGAGAGTCCTTGGTAGGGTCGTTCACCTAGTTTCAATTGAGGTGTCTGCTGGCTCACATGGTGGTGAGTCACCAGGTCTCCTGAAATGGTGTAAATGTTTGGTTTGGTTTTTTCTTTGTGATCAAATTTTTTATTTTCAAGTAAAGGCAGAAAAACAATACAGAAGAAACAAGCCCAAGGCCAAGAACATGCCATAGGACAAAATACAGTGGAGGCACCGTTGAACAGAGAGAAAAAAAACACAAATTCACATATTGACAAAGATGGAGGGGACTGCACTAAAAAAAGAAGAAAACACCGCAGGGACTATAGTAGAAGAGCTAGAGGAGATAAGATTTTATGTCATGCTTCTTAAGGACTCAGCGGTGCTAGGCCATATGTTGATTGTGGTTTCATTTGTGCCATTAATCCGAGCAGTTGAAAGCTCCATGTAAATGACATCGAGCTGTTAGTCCAGCAAAAACTAGTCTTTTTTTTAGTTTGGAAATCTTATTTTATTATTGTTACAGGCACCATTACATGTGTCAGGTCAGATAACTTAGCAGCAATATTCTTCCAGAAACTTCGGACGGGAGGGCAGTCCCAAAACATATGGATGTAAGGGCCCAGAGCTTTCAGAGAACACAGTTTACAATATGGGTCATTGATAATTTTCATATGATGAAGTTTAATAGGGGTAAGGTATGTTCTATGCAAAAAGTTAAAATGGATATGTTGATGGTCTGGGTTTGCGAGATGCTTCCTTTATACTGGACCAGACCATATTCCAATCAAACTGCTGAGCAAGGTCAGGACAATCTTTTTTCCAAATTCTCTCGATGGGGAGTGAGGCTGGGTCCCTTTGCAAAAAGCAGTATAATTTAGAGACCATGCCCTTAACACCTTTATGTTTAGTAAACAAGTCTCTTAATGGGTGGGTCGGTAAAGAGCACTGCCAGGGCATACCATGTGCTTTAAGTGCTGATCTTAGTTGTAAGTAAAAGAAAAAAGAGTAATTTGGCAAGTCAAAAGTCACCTTAATATCATTGAAAGAAAGTAACCCAGAGTCGTTGCAGATATCCTTAAGAGAGCAAACACCCCTCTGTTGCCATTGGGGAGCAGCAATAGGCCTTCCTCCTATTAAAATACCATTGTTGTTGAAAATTGGGGAAAAGGGGTGCCATTTGCAAGCCAGACGACAGTGTGTCTCAACTTGTCTCCATGTCGATACAAGATAAGAAATTAGGGGGCCAAAACGGAATTGACACTGTTTTTTAGAAATGTTGCTAAAGAGAACATCCTGAAGAGTCCACGGCTGAACTGCATTACTTTCTAGCATGCGCCAGGAGACAGAAGAATGAGGATTAAACCAGGAGAGTAAGGGCCTAAGCACGAATGACCAGAAATATAGCTTAAAGTCAGGTACTGCTAAACCACCATCCTCCCTCCTTCTCTGCAGGACAGACAGTTTCAAACGAGGGCGCTTTTTGTTCCATATAAATTTGGCGGTTGCAGATTGGAGCTTGCTGAAATGATCAGATGGGGAAGGGATGGGAATCATAGAGCTAACAAAGTTGATTCTGGGCAAGATGTTCATTTTGATGACAGAGAACCGGGCACGGATAGACATAGGAAGATCAACCCATCGGTCCAAATCCCTTAATGTTTTGTTTAGAACCATTGAGCAATTATATTTAGTGATCTGGTTTAGAGAAGGGAATATTTCAATTCCTGGATATGTAACGTGTGGTACTATGGGAATGTTGTTTGGAAGGACAGGGGATTTAGCAGCCTCATTGAGATGTAGGAGAGCAGATTTGGACCAATTAATTTTAAAACTTGATAAATTCCCAAACTCTTCACAAATAGCCAGTAGGTGTGGTGTAGATTGAGCTGGATTTTCTAAGAAAAATAAAACATCATCCGCATATAGTGACAGCTGATGCTGGGTGTTGTAGACAGAGATAGGCAAGATCAAATTAGATTGACGAATTGCTTCGGCTAAAGGCTCCAGAGAAAGTACAAATAACGCAGGGCTGAGCTGGCAGCCCTGGCGTGAGGACCTGGAAACTGAGAAAGGAGAAGAATACGTTTGACCAGTCAAAACCTGAGCAGAAGGATTTGAGTAAAGCGTCTTAATCATTCCAATAAAATTCTTGCCAAAGCCCATTGTCTCTAAGACAGACCATAAGAATGGCCACTCTAAACAGTTAAAAGCTTTCATGGCATCCAGTGAGAGTACAGACATAGGTGTTTTGTTGTCTGTTGCTGCCTCAATAATGTGAAGAAGATGCCTAACATTATCAGTTGCCAGACATGACCTTATGAAACCTACCTGGTCAGGGTTGACCAACAACGGCATGTAACGTTCAAGACGGTGAGCAAGGAGTTTAACAAAAATCTTCAAGTCAGAGTTTAGGAGGCTGAGTGGACGGTAGATAGAGCAATCAGTGGGGTCTTTATCCTTTTTCAGCAGTAGGGAAATGAGGGCTGTGTTAACATCCCTCGAAAATCTACCCTTTTGAATCGAGAACACAATCATATCTAAAAGAAATGATGCAAGAAATGATGCATCATGTACTCGGCAATGGCGTCGATGTCGGTGTCTCGACAGACGCTCGGGACATTTTTCTTGGAAGACATCATCGGCATATGTTTTATACCAACATAAAATGTTGAGGTAGAAACCTGTAGCTATTAATTAAATAATTAACAATTTGACAACGCCGGGCAGAGAGCAGTAAGCCTGGGCTGCCATCTTGTCCAGCCGATCACGTGACTCTCCCAAATGTTTGGATTGTTGTTGGAAGGAGTGGAGGACTGCATTGTGTGATAGGAAGTGCCTTAGCCCACCACCTCTGTTTAAGGATGGTTTTTCCAATTTGACATGGATAGCTTCCTTGACACCCCTCTCAAACCATCGGTCTTCTCTGGCCAGTACCCGTGCTTGGCTGTCCTCAAAGGAATGCCCGCTCTCCTTTAGGTGTAAGTGGACTGCTGAGTCCTGACCTGAAGAGGTGGCATGTCTGTGTTGTGCCATTCTTCTGTGGAGAGGTTGTTTGGTTTCACCAATGTACAGTTCCTTGCATTCCTCCTGGCACTGTACAGCATAAACAACATTACATTGTCTATGTCTTGGTGTCTTGTCCTTCGGGTGTACCAGCTCTGAGAGGGGTGTCAAGGAAGCTATCCATGTCAAATTGGAAAAACCATCCTTAAACAGAGGTGGTGGGCTAAGGCACTTCCTATCACCCATATACAATGCAGTCCTCCACTCCTTCCAACAACAAACCAAACGTTCACACCATTTCAGGAGATCAGGTGATTCACCCCCATGTGAGCCAGCAGACAAAGGGGAGACACCTCAACTAAAACTAGGTGAACAACCCTACCAACGACTCTCAGGTGACCACCCAGATCATTAGCATGCTAATGGTCCACAACTGCTATATTTTCAAGCTCGGCCCCCAGCGAATTCAGAACTGAAGAAGCCTTCGGGATGGAAGGCAAAACATCTTCAAGAGAAGAAAAAAATCCAGTTGACACAGAAAGCTTGGATAACTATGAAGTGGATGATTGAGGATCTACATAGGCAATATAAACTATGTGAATGTCTGCTTCCTGTCAGACATTTTCACCACTGTGTTGGTGGAACTGGTAACTGTTCCCTGCCTCTTTTAATTCCCTGCAGTATAAAAATAAAAGCAAATTTTAGAATAAACAATAAAAATATATCCTATTTTAGGGCAATGTTCCAGCTCATGGAGCTCAATAAAACTCAGATTTCCTCTCTGGATGTCTCTCTTCTTCCTTCACCCAAACAAAGATGACAGCTAGAAACGAGTGGTTTTTTTATCAAACTGACAGATTTTTTCTAAGTGGTAATTCCTGCTCAGTCAGGAAAATTAAGTCCAAACAGGGTTCATCCTTCAGAATTGTGACCCAAACCTTGTTGCAGGTCTGTGTTTGATAGATCAGCTGCTCTGTCAGGATGAGAACGCTCTGCTGAGTTTTGAGGCCATCTGTAGCATTCACAAGCTGATGGACGAAGATGACGATGGAACGGTGGACATGACGGAGACAGATGAGGTGAGGTGAACACCACCACACACTCTGATAGACTCGGCTATTGCAAGCTAATGCTAATGACAGCCACTGCTCAGTTTCTTAGGGAGGACCTGAAGTACCATGACTCCAAAGCCAAACACAGCAGCTTCCACCGTGTCGACCTCCACATCAGCCTGGAGGATATGTGGTCCTCCTGGAAGAGCTCTGAAGGTGAGGTCACGCGATCTCCTGAACACGGTAACCATGGCTGCGGCCTTGTGAAGCAAATCAGGTTAGGTGTCAAACCTATCCACAATTTGGAGAAGTTTGAAATCGGAAAAATGAACCTTTGTTACATTAGATTATACTACAACCTGTGTATGTGTCTGTGTGTCAGTGTATAACTGGACCCTGCAGCAGGTGGAGGACTGGCTACTCATCAGCGTGGAGCTTCCTCAGTACACAGAAAGCTTCAGGAAACACCAGCTGGATGGAAAGGCCCTACCCAGGTGACACTGGCCGTTTCAGACCATAGTCGCGAGGACCGTCTGGGGTTTCAACCGACGCTGTGCTGAATGTTTGCTTTGGCACCATAAAGAGCTCAATCAAGCTGTTCTCTCTTATGGTCCAAGTAAAGATGTGAAACTCCGTATTTACTCTGACTGATGGACAAGCGTCTCCTTGTCTTCTCTCTGTCTGTGAGTGCTCAAATGTTATTAAATGGTTGCAGGCTGGCGGTGAAGAACACCACCCTGACCGTGACTCTGTTGAGGATCCTGGACAGGAGTCACGCTCAGAAGCTGCAGCTCAAAGCTCTGGACATCGTGCTGTTCGGACCGCCTCCAGGTTGGAGTGTGATTTCACATGGTTGGGCTAGGGGCTGCCGGTTTTTGAATGAGTGTAATGTGTGTCAGCAGGAAGACATAACCAGTGGAAGGATCTGGTTCTGGTGATGTCCATTCTCATGGCGCTGGGCGGATGCTACTTTGCTTACATCCAGAAAAGGAAGTCTCGCAGTGACCTGGGAAGACTGATGAAAGACCTGGAGGGTCTGCAAAGGGCTGAGCAGAGCCTGCTGGAGCTGCAGGAGAAGTTAGTCCACTACACCCCCCCCCAGCTTTGGACTAAACAGTCACTTTTATTAGCATATATTTCTATATATAATAATGTATATAAACGTGGATGATGCATCTTGGTCGCCCTGTGGTAGTTGACTGCAATTAGAAGACTAGTCCCTCCCATTAACAGATGTACCTTTAGTCTCTTTAATTATTAAATGAAATAAATCAGGTAAAATGTGATGATTGACAGCTATTTATGAATACCAGTTATTTTATCGCCATCAAGGACAGAAACAGTAGCCAAGGAAGAATGAATTAAAGAAATATCAATTATTGTTTTCATAGTTGTGCATTCTGGTTGTGAACCATGACCCTCGTAGAAGATTTAAAGTGGTGATGATAAAGAGCTTCTCTCATATAATCCTGACAGACAGGCAGATTATTACCATGACAGAGTGGAAGAAAGGCAGGCAAAGAGAGAGAGAGAGAGAAAGACACGTTAAAATCATAACCAAACTCTGTGTGTGTGTAATAGAGAGAGAGAGAGACAGTAAGACACATGTTAAAATCATAACCAAAATCTGTGTGTGTGTAATAGAGAGAGAGTAAGATACATGTTAAAACCATAACCAAACTCTGCGTGTGTGTAATAGAGAGAGAGAGAGAGAAAGAAAGACACATGTTAAAATCATAACCAAACTTTGTGTGTGTGTGTGTGTGTGTGCGTGTGTGTGTGTGTGTGTGTGTGTGCGTGCGTGCGTGCGTGTGTGTGTGTGTGTGTGTGTGATAGAGAGAGAGAGAGCAGAGTGGGCAAGGAAGAGACTGGATATTCTGTGACCATATAGGGACTTAAGACAGAAGTTCCTGTGGAGACAATCTACACACAAATATGTGTATGCTGACAGACACAGTGCTGTGTGTGTGTGTGCTACTGTATGAAATACTTCTACAGCTCTGCTACTACTCTCATTACTATTGTTGTCCTCCTACTGCTGTTAGTGCTGTAAATGTACCATTGCTCCTATGTCTACAGCTGTACTCCACGAATGTTCTCCTGACACCACTTTTACTGTTTTTAGTACTAAACTCCTCATGTCACAGGACCTGGAACTAGTACAAACAGCAGTTTGTGTGTTGACCACGATCACACCTATGCTGATATGACTGCACTTACACTGGAGAATTCCCCTGTTGTTACTGTAGGCAGCTGCGTATCACAATCTAATAATACTACAATTCTGTCACCACTTTTACCTCACCTTGAGGAACTTGCAGTAATTCTTTTAGGTGCTCAGTTACATAACGTCTCACATAAACACAGCAGAAATGCAGAATTTTGCCAATCTGCCCCCTTGCAGTAAAAAGCACATCGCCCCCTGCTGGTAATGAGTATTAACATACAAGTCGTTTTAGCATTAAACACCACAGAGAAAAAGAAATGACACTACTGTGATAATAAACTACTGTTTCTAATGATTATGGGAGTAAACCAACAGAATTTTTAGGATTAAAACTTGTCGTTCCTGTCAGGTTTTTTTAAAAACAATTGTATGTGTGGCAGTATTTGCAGTTTTGTATCCGAGGATGCAGCTGTGGTCATAGTGGAATGAAGAGGGGTCGATCATCTATGAGGCACAGAGTCTGTCTCTATGACAATAGTCAATCTGGTGCTGCAGTGATGATTGTTCCTCTCAGGCTGCAGAAGGCTCAGGAGGAGCAGCGCTGTGTTCAGGTGGAGAAGGTGAAGGTGGAGGAGGAGCTGCGGAGCGAGATTGACTCGGCCAAGGAGGAGGCCCATCGCCTGCGTGAACTTCGAGAAGGAGCAGAGACCGAAAGGAGCCAACAGATATATGAAGAGCAGGAGCTGGAGCAGGTAGTCCAGCAGGTGTAACCACATCAGCTGAAGCATGAACAAGTGTGTAAACCCTCAGTTGTGTTCACGGCAGGTTCGTATGGCCCTGAGGAAGGCCGAGAGGGAGCTGGAGTCACGGGCGCGCCTGCCTCCACCTGACTGTCTGCAGAAGTGGCTTCAGCTGACGCACGAGGTCGAAGTTCAGTACTACAACATCAAGAAACAGAGTGCAGAGAGGCAGCTGCTTCAGGCCAGAGAGGGGGTGAGGACAGAAACACTGGGTGAGACTGGTGATGAAGGTGGTGACAGCAGCTATGATGGTCTTTCAGGCAGAGAAGATCAAGAAGAAGAAAAGCTCTCTTTTTGGTACCTTTCATGTGGCACATAGTTCCTCAATGGATGACGTTGACCACAAGATCCTCTCAGCAAAGTGAGTGAAACCTGGAAAAACTTCTTTAGTTTCTCGGGGAACTTCTTGGAAGGGGTTCTAGAAACACACAAGCTGAGCCCAAATGACCGGGGTGGTTTTAACTAGGCTTTATTTAACAAAAGGGGGGTCTAAGAACGTTGGAAAGGTAACTATAAAGCTGGACCGAGAAGAAGGAAGGAAAAAGGGATTCTATAGAAATGGCGAGTGAAGATTAATGTGAACACATTTATCGAACAGCACACGTAAAGGCTGCAGCCACCTGTGTGAATGCACCCTCTGCTCCTCAGACAGGCTCTCGCTGAAGTGACGGCGGCTCTACGGGAGAAGCTCCACCGCTGGCAGCAGATCGAATCTCTGACCGGTTTCTGCCTGGTCAACAACCCGGGTCTGGCAGCTCTGGCTGCTGCTCTCAACCTGGACCCAGCCTTCCTTGGACTGCGACCTCCGACCCCTCAGCACCTCATTCTCTCCGATGACCTGGACGACATGGATGAAGACATCCTGTCTCCCGGGACGCTGCAATGTAAATGTACAGTATGCAACGTGTGTTTTTCATGGACAAACATTCAGAGGGGGAGAATCTTAGCAGCTGTTGAATGGGGCGATGGTGACTGAACCAGCAGTGCTCAGCTCACAGGCCAGTCTGAGAGTTCTCCTACTCACCCGAGGCGTGTTTAACACCTTCACCCCTCCATCTGATTGCTCCTTTTTCTTGACATCTTTTTCCTGATTGGCTTCCGCCAGACGCTGCTTGGCAGATGGACCGGCGAGTGAGCGACCTCTGGCCCCTGAGTGGGATGGCAGACACCCAATCACCATGGAAAGACTCTGGTTGGCCTCACCCCACGTTAGCCTTCCCTTTCCTGATTGGTTTATTGATCACATGACCGCGTTCACATGAACATTCAAGGACATTCTAGACATTTGCTCTTGTATCAGCATAGCTTGTGAGCTAAAATACTCGCTGCCAAAGTAGATAAAACCAGGAAGTCGATGCGAATGCGAACGAGTGACATTGTAAATAACTTTGATTTGAATATGCAGATGTTCATGTGAAGGCTCCCTCACCCTCCTCAGCCCATTTCCACTTCTCATCTTCTTCCTGTCCGAGCACCTGGAAACTCATCATGAATGTTCCTCCTCTTCTCACTAACATCCTCTTTAAGGTCCACAGCGCTGCACAATTGAAGCTAAAATCATTTCAATTTGGCTCCTGGCAAATGTGCATTTGGATTTCCAATACTTTGGATTAGCCGACAGAAAAAGCCACCATAAACTATAAAGAAAGAAAACTATTTGTAATGTGGTTCTGTTATTACAAAACTCTACAAATCCACTAGATTTTCATTAATGATTCCAGGAAGCCAGACTGCCCAAAATGAGGATGAACAAATTAATCTAATTAATAATTGGCATATCTCTAAATTCTTCTGTTTTGATTTGGGCATTTTTGGACCTCTGTATTTAAGATGTGCTTTTTGTGAACAGACAGTCATTTTTCCTGTGACTCTTCACTTTTTTATTTCCTTTTTTCCACGGTGAATCGGTTTCCTGTATCAACCAATTTAAAACACCCAAACCAGCCCAACTCACCAAAGCTTCTCTCTCCTGCAGCTCCCAGTCTGATGCCCCGGCGACAGAGGATGGCAGAACCAGTTCTGACCTTCAGTTCTCAGAGGTTGGTTCAAGGGTTGGGTCCTCAGCAGGAAGCACACCCTCACAGTGGCCGACCGAACCGCAGTCACTCCATTGGCCAGCTGGAGTTCCTCCGGGTTCCCTCTGCTTCCCTTTTCTCTTCTTTGTCTCACCCCTCCATTGGCTCTGCGCTATCGTCCCTTCCTCACCATTCTTCTTCCCATGCTGAAGGGATTGCACATTTCTCCTCGCTGCTCTTCCGTTCCTCTCATTTTCACTCTCTGCATGCATCTTCCAGCCTCCCACCTGAAGGGGGAGCTGTGACAAGGCAGAAACAACACTGTGGCTCCAGTAGCTTTGGGTATTTTACTCTACATCAAATCAAATCAAATCAATTTTTATTTATATAGCGTCTTATACAATCAAAATTGTTTCAAGGCGCTTTCCAGAATCCCAGGGCCTAACCCCAGACAAGCAACAGTTGCAAGGAAAAACTCCCCTTTAACAGGAAGAAACCTTGAGCAGGACCAGGCTCATGTAGGGGGACTGATGGCCGGCTGGGTAAAGTGAGAGGAGAGGAGAGGAGAGGAGAGGAGAGGAGAGGAGAGGAGAGGAGAGGAGAGGAGAGGAGAGGAGAGGAAGAAAGAGAGGGAGGGGGAGAGGAGAGGAGAGGAGAGGAGAGGAGAGGAGAGGAGAGGAGAGGAGAGGAGAGGAGAGGCACGGCACAGAGCACAGAGCACAGAGCACAGAAACACACACAAAAATACACTATACAACGGGTCAGCGGGGCCGGAGGTCATCATGCAGCTCCGAAGGCGGCGATACCTGTAAATGAATAGGGGGGGGGCATAAAAACTACACAGGAATCAGCATAACTAGTCTGCTTGATGAGGAGGAGGAAAGGAGAGGAAAGGAGAGGAGAGGAAACCATGATCCAGTGGGGTGACAGAGGCCTGTCAGGTGATCATTTTTCCGGACCCCGGCAGCCTTGGCCTATAACAGCATAGCTAAGATGTGACCTAATGATTAGACGACCCCCTAAGTATGATAATTTGTCTATCTATGATAGTAACTGGAACTACAGAATTAGTAACAATAAGCTTTCTCAAAGAGGTAGGTTTTAAGTCTGATCTTAAAAGTAGCGATGGAGTCAGCCCTCCCTGTCCAGGTACGGGAGGCTGACTCCATCGCTACTTTTAAGATGGTTCCATAGCAGAGGGGCCTGGTAGCTAAATGCTCGCCCCCCCCATTCTACTCCTAGAAACTCTGGGAACCACAAGTAGAACAGCATTCTGAGAGCGGAGCAGTCTATTGGGCTGGTAAGGTATCACTAGCTCCTCCAGGTAGGATGGAGCTAGGCCTCTGAGGACCTTGTAGGTCAAAAGAAGGGTTTTAAAAATTATTCTAAATTTAACAGGCAGCCAATGAAGCGATGCCATTACAGGAGTTATGTGATCTCTTTTGTCAATACCTGTCAGAACTCTGCAGCATTTTGGATCAACTGGAGACACCCTGATAATAAAGAATTACAATAGTCCAGCCTAGAAGTAACAAAAGCATGAATTAACTTTTCAGCATCATGCCGCGTCAGTAGCTTCCTAATCTTTGTGATGTTCCTCAGGTGAAAAAAGGCACTTCTAGAGACTAATTTAAAAGCCTGACTGAAACATCTCAGACAGGCTGTTCCTCTGCAGGTGCTCCAGTAACTGAGTCACCACCACCTTCTCAAGAACTTTAGAGATAAAAGGAAGGTTGGATATTGGCCTATAATTTGCTAATACATCAGGATCCAGTGATGGTTTTTTAAGCGACGGCTTAATCACTGCCACCTTGTAGGACCGGGGTACAAAACCTGTCACTAAAGAACCATTGATCTGGTCCAGGACAGAACTGCCTATCAATGGTAAAACATCCTTCAACAGGTGTGTTGGGATGGGATCTAAAAGACACATGGTGGTCTTGGATTTCTGAATTAGCGAAGACGCCTCAGAAAAATATATAGGACTGAAGGAGTTTATGGGCTCATTGGAGAACCTGTATGTTCCCACAGTCACATGCTCCAGTATTTCTGTACTAACAACAGGGGAAATGTAAAAAGAATCCTTCTGTACCTTCCCTCTTTTCATTGGGGTAACGGGAACAGAGATACACTGGGCTCGATCCAGGTGTAACATTTTATTCAAATTGAACCTTTGTGGTTAGTAGAAAGGTGGCGCAATTATTAATACTAACAGAAACTGGTCACCAAATGCAATAGAACCAAACTCTCTGAACATCTGTCCAGTGTGTAGCTGTAGCATTGATGCACTTAACTCAATAACTGAAATGCTTTTAAACCAGCTGCCCGGTGCGTCCCATTCTGGTGGCTGCTCTGTGTTCTTCCATCTGTGGGTTTCCCCACCTGCTGAATTTGTTGTCCACAACTGAGCTCTTTCTCTCTGATTTTAGGTGGGATAGGAGATTATCTGGCGAGAATAGATTTTTGGGGGCGGGCCTATTGCTGTTTTAATTTAATTTAATAAGCCTTTATTGTTTGATACCATCTCTCTGTTTTTCAGAGATATTATGAGTCGTTCGGATTCTGACTCCGCCCTCCCTCTCTCACAAAATGAAGCACGAGACCTGTACAGTTCCAAGCCCCGCCTCCAGTCAGGCTCCAGGCTCCACCCCCTGCAGAGTCTGAGCTCCAGGGTCAGTGGAGGAGGAGGACTGGAGAAAAGCTCCAGCCTCGGGGAGCTGAGGGGTAGTGCCATCGATGGACTCGCTTCCTCCTGTTCGACCCGCTCGCTCTGGCTCACCTCTGACAACACTGATGCCCAGGTGGCATTTTCCTCCTCTGCCTCTTCCAGCTCCTCTGGTAATGGCCGAGGGATGGTTGTACAGTTCCCAGCCAGGAGAAGTCCAACTGAAGATAATCTGTTCGAAGACAGTGATCCATCCAGCAGCCGGAGGAGAAAAGCTTTTAATAAGATCTTCAAGAAAAAGCAGGGACGCCACTAAAGGACCCCAGGTGACATGTACGGGTCACCTGGATCAGCTCTTCACTCACAGGGAACAGTAACTCCAGCACTTCACTCTGTTCATTCAGATGATCTTTCCAATCAAGGTCAGACCTGGACCTCACAGACCAAGCCAACAAAGAAGCCCCAGAGGAGGAAATGAGGGCCCACAGGACCTTTCTGAGCATTTATGTCTGCACCTTGAAACCTGCTAATGCAAAAAGTTTGTGTTGTATGTTTCTCTAGTGACAAAAATTAATAAAAAAAAGAAATCGTCTTCAGTCAAATTCATGCTGCAACCAGCAACTCCATGAAACAGCTGCTCAAGGGTGGGGGGAAGAGGGGTGGAGCAATGGTTTGGTTGATTGTTAAAGGGAGAAACACCTTTTAGTTAAATCAGGCTAACATTTTTCCTGTCGGGTCCTAGCTGAACACTGGTTGCTCTCTAACAGGTGCTTCCTGTTTGACGGCCTGATCTGGAAACTGATGTGCCTTTTAAGGCAGTGACTAGATTTTGTAGTATTTAAAATTGCTGAACAAGAAAAAGAGCTTTAAAAGTGAAGAATTTAGTTAAGTTAAGTAGTGATGTCTCTGTCCTCCATCAGTGCACATTTGATTGTATCACCTGAGGACAAAAAACAGGACATGAAACAGAGGAGAAAGTCAGCTGACTGGTGTTTGCTCAGAGGCTTTAAATCTAGTTATTTACACGAAACCTCGTGGTGTTTATTTAAAGAGAACAGCTGTCGGTGAGAGCAGACTTCATTAACCACCCAAACGTAAATACCATCTCCTGAAACTCAAACATATCTCACATGTTTATAGTTCAGGCTAAATCAAGAATACAATATAGGTGACTGTACTTTATACTTATGTTTAATTACACTCCTAAAAATAATGACTTATTGCAACTCCTGGAGGCTTTTAAATCTCTTATTCCTAAAAGTTTTTTTTTTTTTTTGCTTTGCACTTGATTTTCCCTCAAAATCAAACTGAAATGTCTTCAAAAGTTGAATATCCAAATTATAAAAAACAAACCTAAACACCGTTGCATATAAACCGGAAGTGGTCATCGGGGCGTCACAGTTGTCCGCGCGCGCGTCACCTGGCTGCAATGTGGACGTTTGACCAGCAGGTTGAGGCGATGAGCTGGAAACGGTGATTAAGGAGTCGTGTGGTCTCATTAGTGCCCCCTGGTGGAAAATCTGTAACTACAACAAACAATATTACAGACCTCTCAAGACTTCCACAAGAAAATAATTACAAGCTCAGAGAAATGCTTTGTATAAAAACAAATATAATGTATGGGGCAAATATAATTGTACTTATTGTAGATATTTGAATACAATTAAGGCTACATTCAAAGGGAAGAAGTGGAAACCAAGGCCCCGACTTCCAGAAAACAGGTCTGGGCCTTGGTTTCCACTTCATTTGTGGATGACACTTGGGTTAGAACCAAGACAAAATAAGTGAAATCTTTTACTGACCATGTCAATGCAGTGGATCATAACATCAAGTGCATTCATGTTGGGAACATTTTGGCCATTGCCCGCTACTACACAAGCTAGGCATGAGACAAACCCCAGACCACCGTTGGTACCTTAACAATAAATCCTCATTTCAAACTGAAGAAATTTCAAAGTAAAAGTTACTTCAAATGTCCACTGAGACGCCCATGTGCCAAATTTGGAGCATGAAATCAAATTCCCAACTAAAGACCAATATGATTCAAACTTTAACAAGACTTTTGTTTATTTTCCAGTCAACTCCAGTGTCCAGTCGAATAAGTCCTGATTCAAGTCCCAGACTCTGGTCAGGACATGTCCACAGTCACGTGAGACGTTTGTCAAAGAGACTGGGTGGATGTTGTTTCGCTTAAGAGTCTTTCTGAGGGTGTGTGTTCACCTTATAAGGCTCCCTTCTTAATAAACACTGTGACTTCCTGTCACGTTCCCCTCCAATCACTTCCTGTTTCAGCTCAGGGACCAAACAGCAGTGATGATTGGACGAAAGACAGACTGTAAAACACCTGAAGGGAGAAGATTATTCATGAACAACAAGCTGACTGATTGTTATCGAAGGACCTCCCAGAACGTTGCTGCAACAGGAAACTCAAGACATCAGATCAAACCGTCATTTACAAACCGTGGATTCAGTGGCTTTGAGCCTGACGCAACACACAAAGTTGGTGAAGGAAAAAAGCAGAAATGAAAGAAACTTATTTCAACTTCCCTTTAGAATGCTTTTATCAGAGCTGCGTGGAAAGAACGATACATGAAAAAGGTTAGTAAAAACAGCATTTCAATATCTGCACTCCTGGTAAAATATTCCAAAGATCTCATCCAACATCAAAACCAAAGCTGAGGTTTTACATCCGAGATGATAAATGACCCTGCAGACGATGAGGCGACATGCACGCACTCTCATCTCATCTCATCTCATCTCATCTCATCTCATCTCATCTCATCTCATCTCATCTCATCTCATCTCATCTCATCTCATCTCATCTCATCTCATCTCATCTCATCTCATCTCATTTCTGGAGGATGTGTTGTGGAACGAAAAAAAGGATGTAGAGGAAATGCAGCAGGTGTAATTTCCAATAAACATCTGCTGTGCAGGATGAAACAATCCCAGCTGTTCTCTCAGCAACGGTTTTATTGCTGCTGAACTGTTCACCTCAAAACTCACAGGACTTCAAGATTAATTTAACTTTTCAGGCTTGATTTTCAAATAAAATGCACACTTTTGTGTTGTTTTTAAAATGGTTTTACATTTATGTTTGCAGCAGCTTACTGTTCGAAGTCAATCACAAGAAACATGTCTTTGATTGTGAAGGTTTAATTCAGAGTAGATCTGTGCACCCCGATCAGACGCTCATCCTTTTTCTTTTAATCTGGAGGGGCCCTCACACACATCCTGGTCCCTCCGACAGGAGACCTGCTGCACTCTCAACACTCTAATTTACTCTTTTACTTCCACAATTTAGCCCCAAAAATCACATTAGGTGGTGGCAAAATGAGGGACAGAAATCAACATGTGACAACATGAGCTGCTTCTTGCTCTCTCCCTCCATCTCTCCCTCCATCTCTCCCTCCATCTCCCCTCTTGCTCTCCGTCGCTCCCCCCTCATCCCCCCCCCCCCCCACACACACACACACACACACACTTCTATATTTAACTGACGCGCTTAGACAGTCGACATAAATGCCAAGCAGCAGGATGGAGGTAGGTCGCAATAACTTTGTGTCTTCTTTTATTTGTCCTGTCAGAATTCAACAAATGGCACCAATTCTTTCTCAGAAAACTTTTGTTGTTTGAAAATTACAAAAAACAACAGGTTAATTTCATCGACTCAAACTTCTCTTCTGAGTGTTGTTGTTGACAGATAAGACCAAATATCAGTTCTTCTGCAAGTGTTTGAGCTTCTTTGTTTCTTGCAAATGGTTTATGTGAAACTGTAAAAGAGTTTATGCAGTTTGACTTCAAGCTAAATTTTCCAACAGTCTTTGAATGCAGCACATATTTGTGGATCACAAGTCACTTCTCACCATGATAAAACATTGCAGATTAAATTCTAATGATGCCACACTTGACACATGATTCCTCACTGCAAAAGTACACTGAAAACACTGACTGAAATGTGTGTTTTCATGAGTGTCCTTGCATGTCACCGAAGTGCAATTTAAAAAAAAAAAAAAAGCTGTAAAAATGTTGCTGATATTTCTGCAGGTTCATGTTCAATGTTAATACGACAACAGAGAAATACCATTACTAGAATAAGTATTATCTTTATTATGATAATTGAGTGTCCGTGTAGCGATAAAACATGTGACTGTCTTCAGGAAACACTATTGCTCCAGAGTGTTTTCAGCAGCAGTAACTTAAGGGTATCTTGACAGCACAAACTGTCGCTGATGCTAATCTTCCGGAAACACTGACACAAACACTGTCGATAAAGACAAATAATTCATGAGAGCTAAAACCATATATGCATGTTTGATTGAATGACATATTAATGCAAACATGCTGAAAAAAGGCTTTGCTGCAGTATTTTCCACTCTAGCTAGCATTAACCACCGCCTGCACAATTGCTGTTACTAAGTGTCTCAGTGTTTGGAGATTCATGTATTACCTGATGACCCTCCCAAATATCCTAATGTATTTAGGAAACACACAAGTAAACCTAGACATTTATCATCCTCATAAAGTGGTAGTGTTGCATTATGGGAGTCATAATCACAGGAAAACAAACTAATTAGCAGGAGCAGCAGCTATTCTTAATGACAAAACAGGAAAGACGCGCGAGCGCACACACAGACACACACACACATTGCTCTTATTGGCACAAGATTGTCAGTGTAACGTCACAACAGCTTGACCCTAACCCTGAACCCAGTTCTAACCTTCACCTTAAAACAAGTCTTCACCAACCTCAAACAGCAATTTGAAGTTGTAACAACCAGCCCAAACGTCCTCACTTTGCTAGTGAAATGTGTATTCTGGTCCTTACTGTGTACCATATACAAAACACTCAAACACTCAAAGAGGAAGTGGTTTAACGGTTTTGTTTCATTACACCATTGGTTTGTAGGACAGGTACACTGGAAAGACAGAAACAGCGTGTGTGTGTGTACGTGTGTGAGTGTCTGTGTGTGTTTGTTATCTGTTGAATGTCAGCTATGTCAGCCCCTTGGGATAAGGCCCAGCAGCAGCAGCAGCTGCTGCTGCGTCTGCACCCTGTTGAGTTTGTTCTGATGGACCCACCAAAAGAAGCTTCATCGTCAGGCTGCTCCTCAAACAAAAGCATTGCTCAGATGTTGCTTTCCATTCCATTATCGGCTTTATCGTGCAAATCAAAAATAGTACCAGTGATTTCTGCCCCAGAAGCTGAGATCAGGAATATATTTAGTCCCTCAGTGTCACTCAGCTCTGGAGCAGTGGAGCTTCAGTAACCATTGAAGGTCATGGAGAATTAAAAGCTCCTGTATTCCTCTACCTCCCTCCTCGAGCAACATGCCAGGCGGTCTTAATCCAGCATGTTTTCCTCAGTCTCCTGGCTGGACACGATCATCTCAGCCCCCCACAGTCTTCTGGGCGACATCCTGACTGAGTCAGCTCGTCCTTGGTGTGAACAGATTCTGAAATCTGCTGAGTCAATGCTTCAGCTCAGAGTTGAGAACCTAAATCAGGACCTGGCCTTTGGTCCCTAGACCGTTTGGTCTCAAACAAAACACGTGTGTGTTTAAACAGGATACGAGAAGAGGAGGATGCCACAGTCCCCAAACTACTTATCACCTTTTCCTTTCCTTCCTAACTCTAAAAATGTGTAGTGGGAGGACGGGACCAAACTGTGGTGGAGCTGGTATCATAGATGATTTAGGTGCGGGGCACCATCGATCTCACCACAGCTACTGAGGTTAGATCTCGGCCTGTCTCACCTCGTCCCAGCAGTTCCCCTCCCCCCTTCATTATTTCCCCTTGATCTTCAACATCTCATTTTAGTACTTTTCAGAGGCAGTTACTGATGTCAGCACAGAGTCTGAACCCACAGTGGCTGACGGCCCGTGCTTGTGCACGGAGGGGAAGAAACATGTGTGGCATGTTGTCATGTTGCTGAGCCTCTAATGAGCAGCTGTCCTCTCCCAACATGGCAACAATGCTGTTGACGCTCCCCTCTGCTCACTGAAAGTGACCCATAGCTGGCTGAGAGTTAGCATTAGCATTAGCAGGTATTAGCATTATGGTTAGAGAGCTAATGGTGGTATAATATCGGCATAATTTCCACTAACAACCAGCGGGTGTAGAGCCCCTCATGTTGTAAACTAAACTTCTATGAAGCTAATCACAATGGAGGAATGGAACTGTTGAATAAAATCACACCTATTACCTGACTGTCCTTCCTGCAGGAGGAGGCGTTATGTCGCCGCTCTGTTGCTGAGCTGGTGGGAAGGTTTAAAGGCTCGACTCATCACCAGGATGCTACAGGACAAGAACTGGTGAGTTTAACATTTGAAGTTTGCATCCTGAAAGTAAAAATAGATTTACAAATCTCAGTAAATCTGCTTCCCTCTACTGGCAGAATGTTGTAACTTCTGAGTAAAAGAATGCAAAAAACTGCTGCTCAGCTCATCTGCTGCTTCATCATGCTTCATCATGCTCACATGTTCCAGCTGTGAACACACAACAAAACTGTTCGTTTACTTCTGTGATTTTGGTCAGATTTGGTGTCACTTTGAAGCAGATCGTGTCTGTTTTGAACATTCTTTAAACATAAACGCTCTGTACGTCTGGTGTCCATTTGTGGCAGCTTTCTGACCTTTTGCAGGTTTCTACATTTCTGTGCAGTTTTTCTTACAGCTGTTATTTTTTTGGATTACACAAATATTCATTTACAGTTATTAATAGTGTTTAGTCTTGGTAGAGAGTGGTACTTGTGTTACTGTGTTATTACACAGTGTTTCAATACATAAATTAGCTTTTTATTTTGGTTTTACCTCCAGGAGAACCCAGTCAGACGCCGACCTCCTCGCTCTTTAAAGCTCCCCAAGACACAAGTAGACGAGCAAGAGGTGAGTAGAGCAGACTGATCACCATCCCTCATGAATGTTGATACTCATTCGTGTTAAAGTAAAGCTGTGTGCGTGCATGTGTTCAGCCTCCAGGTGTCACCTCTCCTCAACCATCCAAAGCGAAGAGAAACTCAGCTCTGATTGAGAAACTTCAGGTGAGTACAGCTGTGTTCGGTTGCTGTGTATACAGAGCTGTCCTCTGACATCCCATTGACATCATTGATGCAGGCCAACCTCGCCTTGTCGCCTGGGGCCCTGATGGCTTCTCCAAAGAGTCCTGGTTTCAAGATGTTCCCCCCAGCCTTCCCCCTGCCTTCTCCTGGCTCTGCCTCTGGTAGCGTGGTAACAAGTTCTTCCCCACAAACACCTACCAGTCCCGTCCCCACCTCACCTTTAACGGAAGAGGGCCCGGCCTCCTTTGAAGAGCCTCCCGTCGTGGGGGAGGGGTCTACACTGTCAAACACCAGCATCAAGGTCAGTTATTGGGTTAGATGACCTTGTGACACCCACTGCAGTGTTTTTATTGGTCAATGTCACATAAACACTGTAAAATCCCACTTTTGGCTGATTCAAAAGATAATGAAGAGATCATTATGACCTTACTTCTATCCTGCTGTTGGTTTTCTCCAGGGCAGAGCTCGCCACTCCCTTCGACGACGTCCTCCCTCCCGCCGCCACAGAAAGCCCAGCAGTGGAGAAGACATCAGCAATGCCAACGAAGGAGGAGACGTGTCTCATTCTGCAAATGAAGAGGGAAGAGGAGGAGAAGATCAGAAAGATGGACTAATAAATGAAGTAAAGGAGGATATAAGAGAAGTTTTAATAAGTCACACTGAGACCAAAACCTACGAAGAAGAAAAAGCAGCAGTCAAACATTCAACAGGTGAAGAAGGTGAGGAGAATGAGCAGATAAAGAATGGATCACCTGAAGGAGAGGACAGATCATCTGAAATAAAGGTTGAGGAAGAGAAGAAAATAATCCAAAAACAGGATGATGTTGGCAGAGGTGAAGAAGATGAAGATTGAGGTGAGTCGCACCCATTAAAGAGATGCTAACCTATGCAGGTGAACCTTTAACACGTGTTCTTCCACAGAAGGTGACGACTCAGAGACTCATGACAGGATCCCCAATTGGGAGCCTCGACACTGAGCTGCTGACCACAAAATGAGGAAAAACTCTCCCAAAAGCACTGAAAACCGTTGAACTGAAGTTTCCCCTTGACTCATCTCTTCTTTTTTATTGAATATAATGTGAAAACTGTTTCCATTGTTGTGTTTCATGCAGTTTGATGATGTGAATTTACATATTTAAAAGTCAACCCTTCAGAAACTTCCCAAATTGTACTTTATTTCAGAGTTACAGTTAAATCCCCCCACTAAAAGAGGCCTCCGCCCATCTCTGAGCTCTGGTTCCATCACTGTGAGGGTGACTGAGCCAAAGGCCTCCATCTGATGTGTCCGACCCCGATGAGCACCCCAGCATTCAGTCTGCTCATCATCTCCACTGCTAAATCATCTACTAATCCCTGAATATACAGCTAAACTACACCATTTACAAAACCCTCTTAATCCCGACCACTCAAAGAGATACAAGTCTGTTTTCATCCAATCACACTTACTCCGAAACAGCTGTCAGTGGTCTCACCAGCAACATCAGAAGCTGTGGCTAAACAGCACTTCAGCAGAGGGGCTCAGGGAGCAACCTCAGTGGAACAACACATGTAGACTCCAGAATATTACCTTAGAGTAAACTATAAACAGAAACAGGCAGGAAAAAGTAATAATAATGATAATGTCAATAAGAAAAAATGCACATGTATGCAATGTATCCTGGATGTAATGCAAGTTCAGTTGCACCTGATCACCAGTTGGGGGCCCCATTTACAACTTTTTAATGGTGTCCTTGACTACCAGGTTGGATTGTCCCAAAGTGGCTCCTGTGAGTGTTGTAGTTTCTCCGCTGGCATGGCTTGATCTGAGTCAGTGACATAATCTTCCTCCTACCTGGAAAAGCAGGTTCTACGGGGCAGGACTGGATTCTGGATTACCCAGATGATCCTCTGATACATTCACATTCAGACCCAAATTAAACAGATCACCAATGGAAGGCCATCACCCCAGAAATTCAGCGTGCAATTCTCAGATGTGGAGGAAGACTGGGGATAAACCAGTCAGGCTGCGCTCCAAAGGTCACGATGTATCTGCTTTCACGTCAAAAAACAGAAATTCAGCTTTTGATTGGAATGAAGAGGGAAGCAATTGACTAAAATAACACCTAGAATCCAAACAGGGTGACAGGTCAATAAAATGTGCCCAATAACAAAGATTCCAGTCAGAAGAGACAGAAAAACTGAGAGAGAAATCTGAAAGACTAAAACAGTGAAGCTGAGATGATGAAAACGCTTCAGTAAAGGTCACACAGAGATGACTAATCAAGCATATTGATTATTAGCTGCTGTGACTCAACAAAGACACTGTGGGGGAATGGGTGGCTTTCAGTGGATCAGGACCAGCACCAAGTTTACCAGAAATACAGGTGAAATCCGAACCATCAAGCAGAGTTTTAACCCAAACGTCTGTGTAGAAGAGTCTTTTAACCGGTACAGTCCCACACCTGGCCCATCACCCCTGGGGGGCCCTGCACCAAGACTCCCAAGTCACCCTCTTATATAACCACCAGCCTGCAAGAGCAAACGCTCGGCTGCTCTTGAACCAGGGTCATAAAGCTTCTTGACCAGGACTCAGCAGAAGTGTGGGGCAGGCACGACAACCTGATCTCATTAGGAAGTTATTTTAGGTGCTTTCATAAAAGGACCTTAAGAGGGTTAGAGAGTCCTGGGGTGTGCTCTCTGCCTCCAGTCGCTTCCTCCTGCTGCAAACCACACAGTTTTTCAGGTTCCTTCCACACCAACACCTCATTCAACACGGAGGACAAAAGATTTTTGACCGGTTTCATTTCTCCTCCACATTCTGTCTTGGTGAACTTGTCGGACTGGACCCATGGGGAACCAGGGCTCCAACTTGGATGAGATCCTGGCTGAAGACATGCACCACTGGTACAACAAGTTCATGCGTGAGTCTCCATCAGGACTCATCACCCTGTTCGAGCTCAAGGCCATCCTGAACCTGAAGGGTTTGAACGAGAATGCCAACAGCTATGTGGACCAAGTCTTCTTCACCTTCGACATGGATGGGGTACGTACGAGGGGGATTCTCTGCTTTATGCATGTTAGATACTGGACTCAGTCCACGACAAAGAATCCAACCTGCTGGTGACACCAGGAAATTCAAGTGTCAACTAGCAAACCTGCCCATTTTAACTATAAAGCTTGACGTCTTCTAAGGAGACAATGAGCTGACAGATAAAAAAACAAGTCTTCTTTGGCGCAAGAGCAGGAAAAATCCAGTTTTATACTGAACTGTCCTCACTATTTAGCTTCACAGTGAAGCAGGGAAACAGCTGCTTGTAGGATTATTCTACATGTATTTTTCCATAACATGACATGGAAGGTATCTAATGGTGAAACAGCTGTACTGCTGGCCAGGTGCAGTATAGCCTCTGAACCACTCCAGGTCAAAACAGGGCCTAATTTTAAATAGATCAACTCATTTCTTTCTGTTAAAATGCAACATTGGTGTCAAGATGTTCTTTTGCTGACAATGCTGATTTTGCTGCCCTTCTGCTAGCAACCTCAGGAATGTCATTATTAATAGTCTGATAATGATGACAAAGCACTTCCTGGATTCAGAAAATGAAATTTATTTTTATTACTTGATTTAAAAATTGATCAAATGCAATAAGTTCATCAAGAGTTTTATTCACAGCCATGCAGAAACACACATGTGTTTTATACTAAAAAGTGTGACACGGATCTTTCAGTCGATCTGCGCAATTTCTAATGTTCCCCAACCAAAGATCAAAGTCAGGATGTTTAACCTCAAACTTGTACCGGCTCACTGACTAAGGGGTTTATGGGTTTTGCATTAGGAGCCATTACCAGTGTGAGTGTGTTTGTCTGCATGTGTGTGTGTGTCAGGCTAAATGGATTATGAGCATGTGGAACTCAGATCCATCACGGGTGTTCTGACAGGGAAGAACTTTGGGAAGACTATTTTCACCAAGCATTTTAATAACTTTAGTGTATAATAAATTGGAAATGTATCAACAGAATTATTTAGGAAAACCTCTGCTGCATTCAGGTACTGTTAGCAGAATGGGAAACGGGAAGCCTATGGGCTGAGGCAGTTCTGTTCGTGCCCATGTCATGCACTTTATCTCATGTTCAAGCAGGAACTTTCCCTTGAACTTCTGACCTAATTTCAACAACCCCAGTATGAATAAATTATTGCTCACTGGTACCAAAGTCCTGCAAAGAATTTGACCAACATGTCAATTAAACTTAAGATTCCAGAGTGGGATTCATTAACGAAACAGTACGGCTGCTGTGGTTTGTTCCTTACATCCTTATCATCCTCATTGTTATTATCATCATTGTTAATAATATTAAAGTGGCATCAGATAAAAATAAGAATTTTGAATGCTTACAAGTAATTTACATTTGTGTTAAGGGCTTCTTTCATCAAGACTGTAAGTGGATTATTATAAGTAGGGCAGAAGATTGGAATGATTTCAGACATGTTTGTTGAGATATATATATATATAACTAAATAGTATATAGTTGAAAGTTCCCGACATATGGGAATGCTCCGTATATAACAATCAGACAGAAGGTTGTCATCAGTAAGTGTGGGAAGAAGGATGATAATAATAATTTAGGACTCCTTCAACAGAAAACTCAAATTTGAGCTAATTTGTCAAAATCCCAGAAAACATGAACTAAATAATTAAACAGACCAACCCAACATCCTAATGATGGTTCTGCCCCTGTCTGCAGGACGGGTACATCGACTTTGTGGAGTACATTGCTGCCATCAGCCTGATGCTGAAGGGAGAAATCAACCAGAAACTCAAGTGGTATTTTAAACTGTTTGATCAAGACGGCAACGGGAAGATCGACAGAGAGGAACTGGAGACCATCTTCTCGGTAACTATTCACCAGCTGTTGAACACACAACACCATTAAAATAAGAGAAAAAGATCTTGTGTGGTGGAGCATCATGATTAAACGGTTCACAGCTCTGTACTCACTGAAAACACTCACTGGATTAAGTCTGAAATTAGACAAGCGTTAATCTGCTAAACGAGCTGCATTGGTCAATCCAGGCCGAAGGAAGGGGGTTGAATGGATCCCAGTGAGGAAACCCATTTGAAAAAAGTAGACCGACTTAAAATGAAGTGTCCTGCTCCTGCGTGGGTCCTCAGAGAACAGAGGTGGAAGAGAGTTAAATTGGTGTTCCAAAGCCCTCTGTTCTTACCTCAGTGTAAACCACAGCCTCTCTGTTGGTGCTGATTGAGTCTCCCCTCCTTCACCTTGTAGGCGATCCAGGACATCACGAGAAACAGAGACATCGACCCAGAGGAAATAGTCTCACTTATATTTGAGAGGATCGACGTGAATGGAGAAGGTAAGAAAAGACACAAAGTCCTCATCAGTTCATGTGACCATTAACTTCTACAAGCTGGAATTCAGTCAAGCAGCCAGAGACGTTTTAACAGAAATGACTCTTGACTCCACAGGTGAGCTGACTCTGGAGGAATTTATCGAGGGAGCCAAAGACCACCCAGACATCATGGACACGCTGAAGAAGATAATGGACCTCACACCAGTCTTAGTCATCATTGTGGAGGGTCGGACAGGATGAGGCAGCAGCGTGCGACACAGACTTTAGTCCAAATTAATTCTATAGAGAAGAATTCCAAAGACTTCTGCTCTCAGAGCACGCGGTGTCACGGGCCAGTTCTTTAGCACCACAGGGGATGCACAGATCCAAAAAGTCCTTCTGATCCTCCCCCAACATGCTCTAGTTGTCCTGATTGGTGCCCCTTATTACTTTTGAATGCTCAATTTTCAGCTTTCACAGGTGCTCATTTAAAATAACTTTTTCAATTCTAGACGATATCCGTGATGAGACATCGGCAGTTCCTTTTGTTTTTACACAACCACATCAGAGGGACAGACTGTTAGCATACATCACCTCTGCTCTTCAGAATCTCACATTTAAGAACCATAGATGTTACCAAATTAAGGGAGGGAAAGGCAACCCTCAGTGTGCTCTACAGGGGGGCTTGTGGGAGAAGAACCAATGTGGAATAAGCGGGATCAGACTTGTTGAAGAGTAGCACAAATGTGTGGAAACCTGCTCCACTCTCACTGGGTGCTCAAGGCAATTGTTTGCCTGTATCACAGCACAGGGACACTCGTTTCTGGTGCCAAGTTGTTCTTTTTGAAGTCGTTCCTTCGCTAGACACCCACAGATTACCGGTACCCTGAGCAGCAGACAGGAAATTAACCATGGACCAACTAAATGTTGTAGATAACACAGGGTGGTTGTGATTGGATGCACAACAGGTACAACAAGAACATCTACAAAGACATTTGCTGATTTTGTCATTACATGTAAGTAAACTGTCAAACAGACATCAGTCATTGAATTGTGAATACAGAAAACAGCAGCTGTTGTGTGAGTGGGCCATTATTGTGAAGTTCACAGGAAATGAATGATGTGAGTTTTTACTTTTATACGTGACAATGACGATGGATACAGGTTTGGGTCAGGAAAGGAGACATTTTGTCCATTGAGCTTCCGATAGTTGAACTGACAGGTGTAACAAGATTAGCATCAAGGCTAACTGTTCTCATAGAGCCATAGTTCACAGGCCGAATGCTTTAACATTTCTATTCTTTCGTTGTTGCCTTATCAATAAAGTTTTTAAACAAACTCTCTGATTTATTTGAGCATTGAATTTGGCTTTCAGGTTGTCAGACACCAGATGAAACAAAAATTACAAATGTAAACTGGGTTACAAGTTTTTTTTAAATTATATTTGGAAAGAAATACAGTAAAAAATGATTTTATGTTTGCCAGTTCTGTTTTGGTCCAAATTGTATTGTGAATGTAAATTTGGCCATACAGATTATGCCTGAGTCATCTGGAGTCTTCGGATAAACCACACAGACCTCCTGTCCACCACACGCTTCAAAAGGCTCCTGAATCCAACAATGAACGATCAACTTTATCAACCAGAGGATGAATTCTGGCACCACCCCGGCTGTCATCGGCGGCGTCACAGGTCATATCTGGGACCTACAAACAAACCTGTTCTCAGAGCTGCTTCGGCTTCTCCTGCTGCCTCAGCAGGCTGATGTACAGACGCAGGAAGGAGTAACAGACACCAATGGAGCAGTGGGCTGAAGTCAAGAGTAGGGGGAGGAAGGGCAGTTTCTGTTGCCACAAGTGAGGGAAGATATCCGCTTGCAGACCCTCACAGAGAATTGCCACAGGAATGAGTCCAAGCAGACAGAGAGACTCTAGAGCAGGCATGTCCAAACCCAGTCCTCGAGGGCCACAATCCAGCCAGGTTTTCTGTCCTACCAGGCTGAAAATTCATTCGGTGGGATAGAAACCCGGCTGGATTGTGGCCCTCGGGGACTGGGTTTGGACACTCCTGCTCTAGTGGACTGATCAGAGGGCCCTGGCCCCTGGCAGGACAATCACTCATGAGGATATTAAAGATATCAGCATTAAAGTTATCAAGTTATGTCATCGACTTCACTGTAATGGGCTAAAGGAGGATGTCATTTTACCTGTGAAGTGTCCTCAGAGATGAGATGTCTGTGTAAATTCTCAGTCATCCAGGTCATTGTATCCAAGGTAGTTTTCTCTGTCAACTGGAGAAGAGAAGAAACCCAGTCCAGTTGACAGAGAAAACTACCTTGGACTCAGAGATGAGATGTTTCAGTGCCGTCATTACCACTTTCTGCCCAGTTCAACCCAATTTGTGGGACAACAGGAGTCCCATGGACAATGACCAGGAGCCAAACTTTAAATCTATTCAACCTTTATTTTTGCTTTTTAAACCTAAATTTATTGAAGATCATCTTGAGATCAAAAGGAAAATAAAGATGAAGATCCTCCCCAAATCTCGAAAAGCAAGTGAAGTGGGTCCAGTGGTGCTAGATTCAATCACCGGTACACCAGAAATACCAAAAATACTTTTAATTTATAAATTAAATCATTTACATCTTTAGTCAAAGATAACAAATCATTCTTTTAAATAAATTCGGTTCACCGTTGATTTTCACAGAGGAACCAACCACCTGAAATGGATGCTCAAAGTCCAAATACAAAAATGTATTCAATTTTCAGTGACGAGAACTCCTCGCCCTCATAATAAAAAAGTGAAGAAAAAGTGACCGAGGCAGCAGCATCGTTACACGTCACTCTGCTCCGACTGAAGAGTGACCGTTAATACCTCCTCCGCTTTTATATCTGGAAGCTCAGACTCCACTTCCTGTTTGACTGTGGCACTAACAGAGCACGCCGTCTCCTCGACCCCATCTTCTGTCTTGATAAAGGAGCTCAGTGGATGATCAGTGAGAAGCTTGTTGGGTGATGGCGTAACATCGATGTACGACTGAGGAGACAGGTCAAAGGTCAAAGGTGTGCAGGTATTGGACTAGGGTTAATGCTTCAATTTTGACGTTACTTACATTTTTATAATCTTCGAAACAGGAGGGATGGAAAATCTACGAAGAGAAAACAAGTGAGACCGATGTTACTGGAGTCCAGTACACCAGATATATTTTACCACAAGTTTAAACATGTGTGTTCTGGATAAGACACAGGTGATGGCACAGACGATGAATATTCCGAATGACCCATAATAACTGAAGACTGTTACACATTTACTGTAGCAATCAAGAATTAGGGAACACTAAGTAAATGGTGTTGGTCGTATAGGAGCATGGTCACTTTGTGATGTGTACTCCACCTTATCGTCAACCCTGATGGCGTTTTTCAGGAACCAGTCTTCCTCTTCTTCCACCCAGTATGTCTCAAACTGCTCCTGACAGATTTCACATGACTGCAACAGGAGAAAAGACTTTCATTGCTTACTTTTATTTAGACTCTTGACACAAACATGTTGCTATTCTGGTACAACACTTCTGCTGTCAATGTAAGAATGATCTGTACAATTTATGACAAGTAAAACATTTCCATTTAAATCATGTGACCTACACTGCTCTGTGTAGCATGTGGTGTTTTAGAGGGAATGTTCCCATAGCAATGCTCCTGAGTGGCTTACCTCTCCAACCTGGTCTTTTGTGGCCTTCACACACTGGATCTCCTTCGCTTGTGGTGCAGCCTGATTATTCTGAACCTCAACCTCATTCTCCTTCTCAAAGAACGGACTTTTTGCTTGCTCCTTCCGGTCAGCGATTTCCTCAAACTCTATCCAGTCCTAAAGGAGCCACAAAAACATACAACAATGGTTTTGAACAAGCAGACAAACCTTTCAAGCACAAACCCTGACACTTGAGTATCCAAGTGGATAGAAGGCGAAATGTCTTCAAAGAGAAGAAATACAGTCCAGCTGACAAAGAAAACTACCTTGGATAACTATGACCTGGATGATTGAGAATCTACACAGACAACCTGACACTTGAGGTGCCACAGCTTTAGATAATGTCACTAATTGTAGATATTTAGCTTACTTCAACTTAAGAATGGAAACCTGCGTGCGAGTGCTCGCCTTGATGCCGCTATACCAGCGACGGTGGGTAACTTTCTTGCTTGGGTCCTTCCTGTTGTGGTTCTGTCTATAGTGCCAGTCCAGATGGTCACGATACAGGTCAGGTTGTCGAGAGGAGAACCTCATACTGCAAAATCCACACTGCGTCCCAGAGTACAGCTTAGTCACCACACTTTCATACCGTCTGGAGGTGAAAAGAACAAATGAGGCCATAAAAACCAAACAAGCGGGCTACTGATAACGGGCCAGAATCCACTCACAATTTCATTGCTTTGATTGGAAAGCTACGGAGGTCGGGGACATCGTTATCCAACAATTCTGGGTCATCCTCATCATCCCCCTTTGCAAGAGGTGAGCCAGCAGGAGCGGTGCCTGAAGCTGAAACATTTATAGTAAAATTACGGAGATAATTAAATGGGGACATTTACAACACATTCAGATGGAGTAAAAGAAGGTTTCATGCCAACGCTGTGTCCATCAACCAACTACTACCTTAACCAAATAACCAAGTTGTATTAATACTGTTCAAAATGAGCATGTAGACATTTCTATATGCAGTGTTGTTATAACCCAGTAGTATGGAACACGCCCAACATATTTACCAGTGCCCGACGTCAGAGTAGCCTCTGGTTGTGCAGCTTTGATGATGCCGCAGGAAATAAGTTTGGACAAAAGCTCATTAAAATCCATTTGACCAAAGTGGTTCATCTGTGGAACTGCAAAAATAAACCCCAAGAGTCATGCACGTGCACTTAGAAAATGCTGTGGTCTTCATTAAAAGGAGGAGCTTACTCTGATGTCCAAAAGGCACTGCACTCTGAGATGGGAATGGTTGTTTGAGGTTCACCTAAAATAAAGAGACCACAGAAAGTTTACATTGAATCAGACAGCTGATAGCAGCACACGTAACAGTGTAAGTTAGAAGTAACTCACAGGTTGCTGCATGCTGAGGCCAGGGGCAGACGGGTTATAGAAGGAAGCAGAGCCCTGCTGGTTAAAGGCCGGCGCCTGAGCCGAGTATGCCATCTGTCCGACAGGGAACTGAGGGTCTACAGGCTCTGGAAAATGCTGACCCATGTTTAAATTCTGCTGTGGACCCATTGGGTTCTCATACATTGGGGGGACAATGGGCCTAATGGGTGGCTGCAAGTTGTGTTGAGGAGGAAACCTGCCCGGGACCTGTTGACTGTGGACAGGATCATAGACTGGAGCACCACCCTGATGGGGCATATCGAACCTTGGTCCCGCCTGCATAGGTCCATCAAAGCGCCGTGGACCAGGACCTTCAAACCGCATTGGGCCCATCTGATTCAGAGGGGTTTCGAAGCGCATTGGCCGCTGGTTTTGTCCAGAGCCAGGCCCAGGTCCCATGTTGTTATATCGCTCATAACGGGCTGGTCCTGGCCCCTGTCCATCAAACCTGTTTGGGCCATGGGGGTGAGGTTGACAGTCAAACCTCCCCATTCCATCTCCAACTCTCATTGGCCCATGTCTATCAAACCTCTGAAGAGGGCGACCACCATCCAGCCTGCCGGGACATTGGGGATGAGGGCCCTCAAACTGTGTCACATCATAATAATGCTCAGGGCCTCCGCCTTCATACCAGCCTGGGGGGTTAGCTCTGGACGGGCCTCTGTGAACAGGTCCATCATAAAGTGAGGTGGGGTGACCTCCATCATAAGGAGGCATGGGTCCTGGCGAATCACGGTGCAGATGGAGAGAAGCCAGTTGTCCCCCTGGGCCTGGCCCTGTATGAGTGGATTTGGGAGGTGGAGGATGAGTGTGCGAAGGTCGTCCATCCAAATTGAGAGGCCCATCATCAGAATGCTCACTGTGTAGGCTTTTAAAGCGTGAAATCGGGCGAATCTCTGCCGGCTCTCTCTGTTGACCTGGACTTGGACATTTTCTGTGGACCACTGGCCCAGACGACTGGTCGAGCTTCCTTGGGTCAGACACCCGGGAGTCTGCAGATGGGCCATACTTTCTTAGAGCATCGTAGCCACTCTTCTGGTCTTCATCATACCGCTGGCGCTCCATTAGTGGCGAGTTCCACTTTCGCTCATCTGAAATGATAAATTCTATAAGGATATTTTCTAAAATATTTGTGACTACACATTTTGCTGTACACTCGGCACACTTACTGGAGTCTCGTGGGTCAGCTCTCCGCCTGAAGCGCAAACCAGGCAACAATTTCAGTTTGGGGAACTCCTTACCATGGTTGTACTCCTCATTCATGAGAACAGGTGGCACTCGCTGGTCCTCATTCTCTTTACTCCGTCTCTCATCTATGTGAAGTCATCAAACATGAGTGATATGTAACAGAGTAGGCATCCCTAGATATTCTACTGTCATTAATGACCTATTGAGAATGCTTAATCACTACTGTCATTTATTAATAACCAACAGTTATAACCCTGAAATCACCTGAGGCATCTAGAGGGACCCTGTTGTGTCGGTGCAGTGAAGGTCCAAGGTTCTGGCCATCTGCTTTCTCACTCGGTGCCAACTCCTTGCTCTCTCCAGAATTCTGCTCACCCTCCCACTCCCCCACATTAGGTCGGTGGGTGACCTGGGGTTTCAGCTTCGCCTTGGTTTTTAGAGGGTGGGGTTCAGCGGAGGAGGGTGTGGGTAACAGTGACTGCTTCTTGGAGAAAACTCCAGAGTCATCCCAACTCCCAGAGTGCTGCTGCTGTTTCTCCTCCTGTGTGTTTCAAATAAATCAAATATTGTGAAGATTATCCTTTTTCGACTATGTGCTGTGCTATGTTTTTTATCATCTGGAAAACATTCATTTTAAAAATCAGCAATCAGAAAATAAAGTGTAACATCTTTTTAGTCATTTCTGGATAAAGATGTGGGACATGCCAGCTTTTTTCTCCATCAGCACATTAATGCCTTACCCTTCTCAGCAGGTCTTTCTTGGAAGCAGCATTGAGGATTTCAGGAATCTGCAGGTTGGGATCCACATTAAGTCGGTGCTTTGGTGTTCTAGAAGTTGGGGGTCGATTTGGAGTGCTGTACTGTTTGTGTTGTGGCAGTCCAAGCTTCATGTGGGAGTCTTCTGATGGCTTGAGACTAAAGATAAATCATTTTAACTTACTGGTCACCCTCTCCAAGCCTTGGCTCAGGAAATGATTCTTTAATCCCAAAGACAGTGTTACAGAAGACTTTACAAAAGAAGCTAAAACTTACTGCTTGTTCTCCTCCCAGCCACTCCTCCAGCGATGAGGAGCATCCTTGTTCTCCTTGCCTCCTCCATTATGGCTACTTGGAGAGTGGTTGTCTCTGGTTTCAGAGTGCTGCTCCTCTGTTGGTCTCTTCAACGTTCTGGCTTCCGATTGGTTCTTTTTGACCGAAAGCCTGTCCTCTCGTCCAGGTTTGCCGTGATCCATTTGCTGTGGACAGAGCTGCCTAGCCTTGTTTGTTTTGCGAGAGAGTGAAGGAGACAAAGAGCTGCTTCTGACTCGGCTCTTCGGTGAGCGCCTTTCCTTTATTTTTGGGGAGGTGCCAGGCGAGCGTGACCTGGACCGTGAATGGGGACGTTTCCTAGCATGTGTCCAAGCAATCTTACCAGACGTCAAATCAACCTTCTCTGTAGACTCACTGTGCTCATGTTTGTTCACTGTGCCATTCATAACCCTCCCTTTGCCAGATCTCTGAGGCTCACCTCCCCGAGTATCCTCCTGCCGCTCCTTCTTTTCAGCACTTCTTTTCTTGTCCTTTGCCTCATCGTCTTTGTTGTCCATCTTGTCATGTGAACGTTTCTTCAGCCTTGGATCTTTCTTGGGGTCGGCTGACTTCTGGGCTTCAGTCTCTGATTGCTTGTTTTTGGGTGAGATCGTTTTGCTCATTGGAGGTGGAGACTTGGACTTAGACTCTTTCTTTTGTGTCCTGGTCTTGTCTGGCCGGCTGGACTTCTCAGAAGTCACAGCAGCATTTCCAGTTGTGACCACATCTGCTTTTCTCTCCGCAGACTGCTCTTTGGGCTGAGGTGCAGTTGGAGGGCCAGGGCGGTTCAAGCGGGGGTCTCGGGTGGACGACTTGGGTTCTGTCTGAGGGGGGATCCAGGGCCGGACCACTGGCGCAGCTTGGGTGGTAGGCTTGGATGTCATGCTGGGAGTAGTGGGAACTGGAGCTGATGATGGCAATGTAAATCCTCCAGCCTGCAAACACAAAATGTATTCTTTAGTTTTTACATAACAAAATGAAAAGTTGACCTAAAATATTAAAGAAGCAACCCACCAACTGGGCTTTAGCCTGCTCAAGTTCCAGCTCAATCTGAGGCTCTCCTCTCCGAGTATCCTCCTGCCGCTCCTTCTTTTCAGCACTTATTTTCTTGTCCTTTGCCTCATCGTCTTTGTTGTCCATCTTGTCATGTGAACGTTTCTTCAGCCTTGGATCTTTCTTGGGGTCGGCTGACTTCTGGGCTTCAGTCTCTGATTGCTTGTTTTTGGGTGAGATCATTTTGCTCATTGAAGGTGGAGACTTGGACTTAGACTCTTTCTTTTGTGTCCTGGTCTTGTCTGGCCGGCTGGACTTCTCAGAAGTCACAGCAGCATTTCCAGTTGTGACCACATCTGCTTTTCTCTCCGCAGACTGCTCTTTGGGCTGAGGTGCAGTTGGAGAGCCAGGGCGGTTCAAGTGGGGGTCTCGGGTGGACGACTTGGGTTTTGTCTGAGGGGGGATCCAGGGCCGGAGCACTGGCGCAGCTTGGGTGGTAGGCTTGGATGTCATGCTGGGAGTAGCGGGAACTGGAGCTGATGATGGCAATGTAAATCCTCCAGCCTGCAAACACAAACTTTATTCTTTAGTTTTTACATAACAAAATGAAAAGCTGACCCAAAATATTAAAGAAGCAACCCACCAACTGGGATTTAGTGTGCTCAAATTCCAGCTCAATCTTCATCTGCTGGAGTTCCAACAGTTGTTTCTGTTTGGCAAGAAGCTGATTCTGTTTACCCAGAAGATGCTGTCTGATCAATTGCTCAATTGGTTTGTGTTTGAGGTTGACTGTGGAGTGGGTTCTGTAGCTGGTGCTGGAGGCTGTGGGGAGGATGAAGGCTGTGGAAGAGGAACTTCCTCAGACTGGCAAAGAAATGGGATTAGAGTTTGATAACAACAAATGGCATAACCTTCAAGCAATTTAAGATAAACTCCAACCTAATTTGTGCACTTTTTAAATATTTGAGTGAATGACAACAATGTGTTACAGAAATCAAAAAGTAATCTGAGCTCTGCTCATTTTTCTTAACCTACTGTGTCCTCAATAATTTGCTGTTACAATCACATTTTCCTGGAAATTTGCGGGACTAAGTGTGGAAAAAGATGATGTTGTAGATGTATAGTAGTTGTAATCTTTCCCGGTAAATTACCTTAGGATTGAAAGATAACAGCTGTATATTTATTCTGTGCAGATGTGACAGAACAGTAGTTTTCTGTTATGACTCAGCTCACCTGTTTTAAAAACTTGGGGTTGATATGGATGCTGACGTTGACTGTGGGTGGAAGAGGCTTGATGGGCCAGGCTGTGTCAGCAGAGTTGACCTGGACATCCAGTGCATATAGTTTCTTCAGAGGAAATATCCCACGTAAAACACAACTTGAAAATGCTCTTTCTAGTGTTTTCATCAACCTACAAACAAAGGACATTGCTTGGTCTATAACAAGCTCCTGTGGCAGACTTGATAGTTGCCAAATCAACTTAAGCTAAGTAAAACATTACAGAATTTTATAACATCTATCGTGTCTTGAGCGCCGAGGGGCAGAGAGCACGTCACATTAAAAGCAAGCCAACACAAAGTAGTGAATCGAGTTGCTCAGACATAGTACAGAAAATATCAAAGCTCAACAACAAAGACAACAAAGACAACAAAGCCTTTGTTTTTGAGCTTTGGTACCTTTTCAAAGACACATATAAATGAAGTGATTAGGTTTTTAGCAAACACTGCAAGGCATTCTCCTCCAACATTCTTCACGATGGCATCCACTATGTACAAAACTGGTAGCTTCTCAGTAGGTGGGGCCTAGAGTGATAGAAAACTCAGAAGTTTAGAACACAAGGGATAAATTCAACATTCAGAACAAATATTACAAAAATTATTATGCCAACTGCCCCCCCTATCCATTTAGTTAAAAAAAAAAAAGCCCTTGGCCCTGGGTATAACATCCACGACATCGCTCAGTCCAACATCAGCGCTGAAAATCCAGTCAGTCACCCTCAAAGATGAGATCACTGTCGTGATCCCGGGCAGGAACAACTTCAATGTGCCGATTCGGGCTGTAGAGCGGATCCTTAGGAAGATAGTACTCCTCCCCAAGGACAGGGACCAGTGATACCTCCAAAGAGGGTCTTCACAACCACTCTTTGTACTTTACCCAATGTCCCTTCTCAGTTTGGCTCCTCAAGTGGACATACCAAGCTGGGGGTTAGGTTGCTGTTCTTGAGCTTTCATGAACCTCAAAGTGTTACCCCAACCCACAGGTTTCAGTGACCAATGAAAAACAACAAATCATTTTAAGAAGCCTTAAACTTCAACAATAAATAACTTCCATATGTACTGTGGCTAAACTAGAGGTGGCTGACCACCGTCTGAAGAGAATCAGCCCAAGCAGAGCAAATGTAAACCAGAGGCAGACCAATAAATTACACTGGAAATAAAAAATGACAAAAAGCACATTTAATATTTTTTTATTTTTAACATTTTAACCAGTCATTGACATTTCAGAAAAGTTCACTAATGAAAAGCAGAAAACTGTTAGTGATCTGATTAGGGAGCAAAGAGCTGCATGGGCAGAAAAACAGCGACCACGCAAGAAAGTGCCGACTGAGGATTTCCTTCAACCACCTGGGCTTTCACAGCCCGCAACATCCAGACTACAACCCATGAAACATATCAATAGAATCTGGCCTGAGTAAGCAGGTGTACAGTGTCACATGTCATCGTTGATCATCGGGGCTTTAAATAACCAGGCCGCTAAACGATCAACTTGCCCCTCGCTGGAGTGTTAAATAACGGGAAACATAGAAAAAAGAAAAAAATAGAAAATGCTTTTTCACCAAGCATTTTAATAACTTTAGTGTATAATAAATTGGAAAATATATCAACAAAATTATTTAGGAAAACCTCTGCTGCATTCAGGTACTGTTAGCAGAATGGGAAATGGGAAGCCTATGGGCTGAGGCAGTTCTGTTCGTGCCCGTGTCATACACTTTATCCCATGTTCAAGCAGGAACTTTCCCTTGAACTTCTGACCTAATTTCAACAACCCCAGTATGAATAAATTATTGCTCATTGGCACCAAAGTCCTGCAAAGAATTTGACCAACATGTCAATTAAACTTAACGAAACAGTACGGCTGCTGCGGTTTGTTCCTCACACAAGGTGGAATATTTTGTTGTTATTATTATCATCCTCATTATTATTATCATCATTGTTAATAATATTAAAGTGACATCAGATGCAAATTAGGGTTTTGAATGCCTACAAGTAAATTACACATCTGAACATTGTGTTAAGGGCTTCTTTCATCAAGACTGTAAGTGGATTATTATAAGTAGGGCAGAAGATTGAAATGATTTCAACATGTTTGTTGATTAATATATATATATATCTACGTATATAGATATATCGATATAGATATAGATATATGATCAGAGATCTCTGTCCAGAAGAGCGCAGTCCTAGGAACAGCCAAGATCCTGCGCAGAACCCTAAGACTCCCAGGCCTCTGGTAGAGGACCCGAGTCTGAAGGAAGGAGGCACCGCCCAGGAGGGCGAGGAAGAGATTTAAATATACAGTATATATAAACAAACATGGAGAGAGAGAGCTAAAAAAAATTAGAGGAACACTTTTTAATCAGAGTATAGCAACCTATCAGTCAAACTTCTGGGATATTGATCTGGTCAGTTAAGTAGCAGAGGGGGTTGTTAATCAGTTTCTGCTGCTTTGTTGTTAATGAAATCAACAACAGGTGCATCAGAGGGGCAACAATGAGACGGCCCCCAAAACAGGAATGGCTTTCCGGGTTGAGGCCACTGATACTTTTTACCCCTCCTCATCTCTTTTGGCTGATATTTTACTGACTGACTTTCTACTGCTGGAGTTTGCATAAGTAATCGCTACAGAGGTTGCATAAGTAATCCAACTCCTCCAGGATGGCACATCAATACGTGCCATTTCAAGGTTTGCTGTGTCTCCCAGCACAGTCTCAAGAGCATGGAGGAGATTCCAGGAAACAAGTAGTTACTCCAGGAGAGCTGGACAGGGTTGGAGAAGGTCCTTAAACCATCAACAGGATCGGTATCTGCTCCTTTGTGCAAGGAGGAAAAGGATGAGCAGTGCCAGAGCCCTACAAAATGACCTCCAGCAGGCCACTGGTGTGAATGTCTCTGACCAAACAATCAGAAACAGGCTCCATGAGGGTGGCCTGAGGGCCCGACGTCCTGTAGTGGGCCCTGTGCTCACTGCCCGGCAACATAGAGCTCAATTGGCATTTGCCATAGACCACCAGAATTGGCAACTATGCCACTGGCGCCCTGTGCTCTTCACCGATGAGAGCAGGTTCAACCTGAGCACATGCGACAGACGTGAAAGGGTCTGGAGATGCCGTGGAGAACGTTATGCTGCCTGCAACATCATTCAGCATGACCGGTTTAGTGGTGGGTCAGTGAGGGTCTGGGGAGGCATATCCCTGGAAGGATGCACAGACCTCTACTGGTTAGATAATGGCACCCTGACTGCTATTAGGTATCAGGATAAAATCCTTGGACCCATTGTCAGAATCTACGCTGGTGTAGTGGAACCTGGGTTCCTCCTGGTCCACGACAATGCCCAACCTCATGTGGCTAGAGTATGCAGGCAGTTCCTGGAGGATTAAGGAATTGATAGCATTGACTGGCCCCCACGTTCACCGGACCTAAACCCAATAGAACACCTCTGGGACATGATGTTTAGGTCCATCCAGCGCCTGATCCTCAGACTGTCCAGGAGCTCAGTGATGCCCTGGTCCAGATCTGGGAGGAGATCCCCCAGGACACCATTCGTATCATTCGAATCATTTTGAGTTGCTACAGACATTTTGGCAAAATGGAACAGTCTGCTGCATCATTTTTTCACTTTTATTTTTGGGGTGTCTTTGATTTTCCCCCTCTACAGGGTGATATATATATATATATATATATATACATACACATATATATACATATATACATACACATATATATACACACACACACACATACATATATATACACATACATATATATACACACATATATATATATACATACATACACACACACACACACACATACACACACACATATATATATACACATACACACATATATGTGTGTGTGTGTGTGTGCGTGTGTGTGTATATATATATAGTCGAAGGCTCCCGACATGCAGGAATGCTCCGTATATAACAATCGGACAGTAAGTGTGGGAAGAAGGACGATAATAATAATTTAGGACTCCTTCAACATTTAACAGAAAACTCAAATTTGAGCTAATTTGTCAAAATCCAGTAAAACGTGATCCAAATAATGAAACAGACCAACCCAACATCCTTGTGATGGTTCTGCCCCTATCTGCAGGACGGATAAATCGACTTTGTGGAATACATCGCAGACTTTAGTTCAAATTAATTCTATAGAGAAGAATTCCAAAGACTTCTGCTCTCAGAGCACGCGGTGTCACAGATGTCGGTGTCACAGATCCAAAAAGTCCTTCTGATCCTCCCCCAACATGCTCTAGTTGTCTTGATTAGTGCCCCTTATTACTTTTGAATGCTCAATTTTCAGCTTTCACAGGTGCTCATTTAAAATAACTTTTTCAATTCTAGACGATATCCGTGATGAGACATCGGCAGTTCCTTTTGTTTTTACACAACCACATCAGAGGGACAGACTGTTAGCATACATCACCTCTGCTCTTCAGAATCTCACATTTAAGAACCATAGATGTTACCAAATTAAGGGAGGGAAAGGCAACCCTCAGTGTGATCTACAGGGGGGCTTGTGGGAGAGGACCAATGTGGAATAAGCGGGATCAGACTTGTTGAAGAGTAGCACAAATGTGTGGAAACCTGCTCCACTCTCACTGGGTGCTCAAGGCAATTGTTTGCCTGTATCACAGCACAGGGACACTCGTTTCTGGTGCCAAGTTGTTCTTTTTGAAGTCGTTCCTTCGCTAGACACCCACAGATTACCGGTACCCTGAGCAGCAGACAGGAAATTAACCATGGACCAACTAAATGTTGTAGATAACACAGGGTGGTTGTGATTGGATGCACAACAGGTACAACAAGAACATCTTTGTTGCCTGGTGCCACAACAACGGTCTGCAGCTCAACACCTCCAAAACTAAAGAACTGGTCATTGACTTTGGGAGGGACCGACCGAGACCTAGACCAGTTCAGATAGGAACGGAGGAGGTGGAGGGCGTGCAGACCTACAAATATCTTGGGCTGTGGCTGGACAACAGGCTCGACTGGACAAGCAACACGAGGCAGCTGTACAAGAAGACCCAGAGCAGGATGTACTTCCTGAAGAGACTCAGATCCTTCAACATCTGCAGGAAACTCCTCTGGATGTTCTACCAGTCTGTGGTCGCCAGCATCCTGTCCTACGCTGTGGTGTGCTGGGGGGGGAGCGCGACAAAAGCAGACCTCTCCAGGCTGGAGAAGCTGATCAGGCGGGCCAGCTCGGTGGTGGGGATGAAGCTGAAACCTCTGGCAACAGTGGCAGAGAGGAGAACTATTGACAAACTGCGGAGCATCATGGACAATGACCGCCACCCTCTGCCCACTGTCATCCACAGCCAGAGAAGCCTGATCAGCCAGAGGCTGCGCCTCCCCAAGTTCAGGACAAACAGACTGGGGAACTCATTCGTCCCCCGAGCCATCAGGCTGTTCAACTCCTCACGGGGGGGGGCAACAGAAGGACTGGAACATTTTTATAGTTTTATATTTATATTCATATTCTATTTTTAATTTATTCTATTTTATTTCTTATTTTATTATATTTTTATTATCTTTAATAGGTTTAATGGGGTGTAATGGTGGTGGGAAATTTTGTACAGTGCTGTACGTTTCTTTGGAGATGCTAATTTCCCTGATGGACACCCCCTAAAGGGATCAATAAAGTACTCTTGAATCTTGAATCTACAAAGACATTTGCTGATTTTGTCATTACATGTTGGTAAACTGTCAAACAGACGTCAGTCATTGAGTTGTGAATACAGAAAACAGCAGCTGTTGTGTGAGTGGGCCATTATTGTGAAGTTCACAGGAAATTAATGATGTGAGTTTTTACTTTTATACGTGACACTGATGATGGATACAGGTTTGGGTCAGGAAAGGAGACGTTTTGTCCATTGAGCTTCTGTAACAAGATTAGCTTTAAGGCTAACTGTTCTCATAGGGCCATAGTTCACAGGCCAAATGCTTTAAGATCTCTATTCTTTCGTTGTTGCCTTATCAATAAAGTTTTTAAACAAACAGCTGAAACAAAAATCACAAATGTGAACTGGGTTACATGGTTTTTCTTTTAATTATATTTGGAAAGAATTACAATAAAAAATGATTTTATAAGTTTGCCAGTTCTGTTTTGGTCCAAATTGTATTGTGAATGTAAATTTGGCCATACAGATTGTGCCTGAGTCAGCTGGAGTCTTCGGATAAACCACACAGACCTCCTGTCCACCACACGCTTCAAAAGGCTCCTGAATCCAACAATGAATGATCAACTTTATCAACCAGAGGATGAATTCTGGCACCACCCCGGCTGTCATCGGCGACGTCACGGGTCATATCTGGGATCTACAAACAAACCTGTTCTCACAGCTGCTTCGGCTTCTCCCGCTGCCTCAGCAGGCTGATGTACAGACGCAGGAAGGAGTAACAGACACCAACGGAGCAGTAGGCTGAAGTCAAGAGTAGGGGGAGGAAGGGCAGTTTCTGTTGCCACAAGTGAGGGAAGATATCCGCTTGCAGACCCTCGCAGAGAATTGCCACAGGAATGAGTCCGAGCAGATAGAGAGACTCTAGAGGACTGAGCAGAGGGCCCTGGCCCCTGGCAGGACAATCACTCATGAGGACATTAAAGATATCAGCATTAAAGTTATCAAGTTATGTCATCGACTTCACAGTAATGGGCTAAAGGACGATGTCATTTTACCTGTGAAGTGTCCTCAGAGCTGTGAAGGAGTAAATCACATAGACCAGCATCAGGAGAACTTTGATGGGCAGCTCTGCAAGACATGTCCTTGGAACTGAGTCCGGTTCTTCACACTGAAACCAGCTCTGACAAGCTTTCCCTTTCTCTTTTACTTTGTTGGCTCTAGTGGTTTAATTATCAAATTTCATTATCTCTCTGTTTCTGTCCCCTCTAAAACCAGACCGCTGGGGTGACTAGTGGACATGCAGGGCTGATTGGGCTGCTTAATGTGACTTGATGTTTCTGCCTGTCATCTACCTGCAGGAGTGAAGACCAGTGGGAACAAGGAGTAGTGACCAGTGGTGGCAAGAAGCAGGAATATCCCAGCATCCTCTCTGCTCTCCATGGCCAGGATGCTAGCAAAAGAGAGGCACATAAACTGCTCTACTTAATGTGACTCAGACCACTGTTGACAAAAACAAATCTGGACTTCTGAAGCACCTGTTAGTTTAATACTTATACTACACACTTTAAAGGGAAAGAGACAATATCCAGTTCTCAGTCAGGACTAGCTACTTTAAAAACTTCATGTTTATGTGTCTGGGGAAAAAACCTCCAGAAACACTGACCTGAGAGGCAGAATAGCGATGAGGATGGCCTTCTCGTGGACATGCCATCCGAACATGAATGATCCCAGAGCACAGAGGAGGAGGCAGCGAAGGAAATCTCGGGCCCCACAAGGACGCCACCAGAGGGACGCCACGGCTGGCTTCAAGATTGCCAAAGTGACATGAATGTTTAGACAAAGGGAAAAAAACGTTTTCAAAACTCAGAATAATCAGAAATATGACTGATTTATTACTTTAGTTGTTTTAATACTCAACATATCCTGTGAGAAAGAAGCTCTACTCTGACACCAGTAATTGTTTGTCTATTTACACCAGAGTGAGGAGTCAGGCCTTTCTGAGACTCACCAGGATGGACAGCGCAGTACACACGAGTGTGACAGAAGGAGAGATGGAGGGCAGGATGGTGTGCTGAAACTCCTGTACCAACCCTCCCGTCATGGAAGCACGAGGAAGGTCTGCCTCATGCAGCAACTTCAGCTTCACACCTGAACAGGTACATGACAAGTATCTCTACTTTGAAACAATTATTCTGTGTACTCTGATAAGTGGCCAAGAAGGGAGGTGGAGCCTCACCAATTTGCATTAGAACTTTATCAAACATGTTGTAGAGGGCCCAGATGTTGGGGGCCCAGTAGGCATGACACAGGCCCCTCTTAAAGGGGAAAAGCCGAGAAAGGACCTGTGGGAGCTGACCCTGAAACCAAGAAAATGTTGTCAGGGTTAAGGTTTTAAATCAACTTTATAGTCTTAAAATCATCTCACCATAGCAATAAACGGCCCAAAGGACAGAGCACAAACAGAGGTCACAATACTGCCAAGGGCCAACAAGCGGAGTGGACTGAAACTGGTCCAGCTGATAGAACCATCTGCATCGAACAAGGTGTCATTGTTTGAAGTCCAGCCATCAAAATCTGCCACAACTGGTGCGTTACCTCTGTTGGCCTGTGTAAAGCAGTAGCTCCTCAGCAGGTAGATGCCGTAGGCCGGAGCCACATACAGGTAGATGTGCTTCAGATTGAGCAGGATTGCAAATAGCAACGCCCCCTGCAGGTGCTTCGACTGTTAATGTGAGACAGACTCGTAGTTGGACACAAAGTGCTACAGGGATCTTTATTGTCAAGATGGCTGTCTTCACCATGAAGGGACATCCCGATGAGCGACAGGTCATACCTGCAAGTGTTTTGCTACTGACAGTAGCAGGAAACCAAACAAGAAGCCATTATACTGAAAATGAATATCTGAATAATAGGTAAAGGAATACTTCCTCAACAAAACAGGGATTTTGTTTAGCAGAACATTCTAATCAAGCTTTCTTTCATGCAGAATCAGAAAATGACTCCACAGTTTGATCACCTCCATGAAGTTAATTTTAGTCTTTCAGCAGTAAGCTTCTCTTGGATCTCGTGCCAACTCTGATTCTATCTAATGTCTTTATATGGTAACATAAACAAGGAGTCGAAATGAATAGGTGACATATGTGATAAATGGACTCTGGAGACATTATTCTAGGATGATTATCTATTATGTCAGAAAATGGTGGAAATGAATAAAACACTGCTCTCAGGGTTTTTAATCTAAAACCACAAACATTTGGTAACCCAAAGAGTAAATAAACCAGAAATATTCATGAGAAGAAAATCGTTTCTGGTTCTAAACTCACACCTGAAGGATACGGTCGACAATCAGAAGACCAAAGTTCCAGAGCAGCAGGACGGCGAGGATGAAGGACGGTTGGCACATAACATCCCGGGAGGTTTTCTGCTCGCGAACACACCTGCAGCACCTGGAGGAGGACACAGTCAATCAGGACGAAGCAGAGAATATTAAGAGCTCAACTGGCCCACTCACTCTCTGACAGCACAGAAGAAAAACAAGTCACAGAAGATGACTGACAGCCTCTGGAAAAGCACAGTGGATGGGCTGATGTAGTTCAGGTTCTCCACCACCAGCATATTTCTGTCAAAGTGCTGAGCCACCTGTGACAGACCAAACTCGAACCAGGCAAAGAGTGGAGGGTAGTCCAACGTCCACTCAGATGTATTCTACAATTTTAGTTAAACATAGAAACAAGGTGAAAATAGAACGAAATCAAGATTTGTTTGATGATTTTACTCATAAATTACAATATCAAAAGAAGAAACATTGTGTTTGAAAGTAACTTGGTGTCACCAGGACCACCTGATGTGCTGACCTCATGGTACCACCTGGACATTGGGAGACTGTGTGTGACGGCCAACCAGTTCCTGTGAACCTCGAAGTCTGTGGAAAGGCTGAGAGAGCAGGCCGCTTAATAACGGACAATAATCAAGACTGATGTTGACTGAGGACACAGTTGCAATTTCTGTATTCTGTTCTCTTGAGTAAAAGTAAAAACAAAAGGTAGTTTTTATTATTCTATCAGCCATTTTACAATAGCGCCACCTCGTGGCTGTTGTCCACATAAACCGCGGAATTATTAGCATTAGACCAGAAATCGTTTTCCATTTCGCGATACGATTAAATATGCACGTTGGCAGGAACTTTTATAGACCAGGTAGCTATGTCTGTTAAAATATCCAGCTGAACATTTTAAACGGACGTTCTTAGACAAAGGCAAAGTTAGTATTAGTGACAGGAACAGAAATGCGCAAATCTACGGTTTTGAAGCTACTCAGACAAATGTAGATTATTCACATTGGTGTGTTTACACTTACTATGCATTGATTAACAGACATTTCAGGAAAGAAACTCCGAGTGCCAACGATGTAAACCAACCCCAATCCTCCACCATGGGCGCCGCCATGACAGACAATAATGCGTTTCGATTTGCGCAGCAAACCTTATTAACACAAAATGGTTGTGGGTATAAAAAAATCAACAAATCTGCCTAATATTTATATTTAGGATATTTAAATGTATATAAAATATACACTGAACTAAACTTCAATATTTAAACTGTTCATCGCTTAAGACATGTCCTGCTTAAGTGTACAGATTTCCCACAGTCGCTGAAGGCAACATCGGTTCAACTTTGCCCGCCCTTCTTTTTCCGGTTTTTGTCAGCTGAGAACGTTTCTCTGGTTCTCTTGGGTTCAGCTCAGTGTGTCTCATAAATTTAAGGGTGTTAGCTCTCATTAGTGAACGTCGACAACCGATTGTATAAAACGGAACTCCGCGGAATGAACGCGCTACGGCGGTCCAACGTGCGTCGGCTCCTGACATGGAGAGGTGAGTGGTATCATCCATGCCAAAGTAGACTACGCGCAAGGGATTCTGGGTAATAGAGTCTGAAAGGTTCCTCTAGTTCAGGGGTCGGCAACTCGCGGCTCTGGAGCCGCATGCGGCTCTTTAGCGCCGCCCTAGTGGCTCCCTGGAGCTTTTTCAAAAATATGAAAATGGAAATTGTTTTAATATCATTTCTGTAGGAGGAAAAACGTGACAAACGTTCTTAAAGTTTTGCAATGCTGTATAAATGTGTATAATAAATATTTCATTTCAACATCTCATTATTTTACATTTTGGGTTGCCGACCCCTGCTCTAGTTCGTTTGACATTCGGAATAAAGTTTACGTTCACAACATTCGACTGTGGTTATCGTCAAATGATGTACAGTATTTAAGGTTGTGAGTGTTGAGGCTGACTCAGCAACAGTATAGCCAGGAAATCTGACACTTCCTGGTGGGTTGTAATAAAGCAAAGTAATTACATTGTTATGTGACTTGCAAAACTGAGTAAATTAGGGTGTTAATGTTTCCTCTGCCTTTCCAGTATATTGCACTATTTTTCTTGAAATAATAGAAGTTTGAATAATGTTCTAATTTTATTTTTAACATAGAAAAATGGAGATTTAACAAGTGATGGAAAAAACTGGGTAAATAAATCCACGTGTTTTTGTATTATGCATACAATAGACTTCCATATGACAGTGCCTGCAGTGACCTTTAACCTTCGTAAGGTTGAGCTAACGCCTCTGGAACAGCGAAAACTCACCTTTGACTCACATACAATGGTGACAGAACTGGAGAGCCGTGGTGAGAAAATTGTACATCAGCTTCACGGACATGACAAGCTTAAAAAGAAACATTTCTACTCAAATTGTTTCTCTTTGTCACAGGTTTTGCGAAGTGTCAAGCAGAGCTGATCGTTTCCGCTCTGGTTACACTGACCACAGCCAACATGGATATTGTTTATAAAGACATGGTAACCAAAGCCCACCAGGTAGGCAGCTTTTTCATCCAATGTTCCATCACATTGAGAACTCCAACATGCTCACACGCATGATGATTGTCGCTGTAAGGAAATAGCAGTTCAGCAGCTCATGGCTCATTTGGACTCGATCAGAAAGGACATGGTGATCCTGGAGAAGACAGAGTTCGCCAACCTTCGATCTGAAAACATGGTGCCAATTTTACAATCCCTCTTTTTTTGTTTTGTTTTTTTTTCATTTAAACATAACTTTCAAGCTGAACCTCCTTTGTTGTTCCTCATGTAGAAAATGAAGCGAGAGCTTGAGCAACTCAAAAGCAGACTGGAGGTGAGAAAATGATTATGGAAAATATTCCATAAACACAGGGGCTATAAAACGACGTGTTTATTGATGTGTGTGGGTATTTGTCTTCAGGAGGAAAGTCAGAAGGTCCGAGCAGAAACCAAACTGGACATCAACCTGGAGAACAGCAGAATCTCTGACATGGTGGGTGGGTGTGTGTGTGTGTAGGTGTTCATTTCTAATAAATCATAAACAAAATGTACCAATATTTTACAAATAACAGTTGTGAATTAAACTCCAACCAATGTAATAATCACTAACGTGTGGACGGCATTTGTCCTCTAAACTGATCTTTTGTTTGTTGCAGTATCCTATTTCAGTATGTGTTGTTTCAGGATGACATGTTTTTAAGACAGTTAGATCTCTTTTAGTCTCTAAAATCTAGATTCTTAAAGACATTTGACCTCTGAAGACATCTTTGAGCTCAAATGTGACACTGGTGTGCAATTGAATGTGGTGCTGACTTTGTGAATTTCTCTCAGTTCACTGAACAGGAGAAGAAGCTGATTGAGGCCACAACAGAGTTCCATCAGAAGGTAAATGCACTTGTAAAGATCTCACAGCCACTGTATTGGCTCACCCAATCACCTGACTGACTGGTGGCTTCTGACCTTCGTCCATCGTTGCTTGATGACATCAGAAAGCTGACCTGGAACATGACAATATGGAGATCAGCAAGAAGATGGACTTCCAGGTGGCCTCCCTTAAAACGCTCCTAGAGTCTCTTAAACTAGAGACGATTCGGTACCTGGCAGGTAAACATCAGAGCTGATTAGATGGCCAGTATTGATTGGTGGGATTCAGTGACACACCTGAGTGTTGTCGTCTGTTACTCCACAGCGACGGTGTTCTCATGCCTGGCCATCGCTCTGGGAGTTTACCGCATGTGGAGGTAATGGATCAACAGGCATTTACTGTCCCACTGGAGATTACAAAAGATTATTGTTGTAAACATAGTAAATAAAGTTTTTATACAAAAAAAAAAGAAGTACTTTTTCCCAACCAACATTGTGTTTTAGTTTTACAGTACAAAGTTTAAGCTTTTCCTCTATCGCCAATATTCAAATTTTAAATGAGATGTTTCAATTTCTGGGACAACAGGAGTCCCATGGACAAAGACCAGGAGCCAAACTTTAAATCTAGTCAACCTTTATTTTTGCTTTTTAAACCTAAATGACAAAACTGAGAGCAAAGATTAATCACAGTTCACACAAACAAGTTTTAGACTCTTTATTGAAGATCATCTTGAGATCAAAAGGAAAATAAAGATGAAGATCCTCCCCAAATCTCGAAAAGCAAGTGAAGTGGGTCCAGTGGCGCGATGCTTACCTTAAACCGCAGCCAGAAACAGAGGACTGCAACTAGCTGTATTAACCAAATAAATCAACTATTTACAGGGTAGCAGGCAGCAAAACAGCTGTTAGATTCAATCACCGGTACACCAGAAATACCAAAAATACTTTTAATTTATAAATTAAATCATTTACATCTTTAGTCAAAGATAACAAATCATTCTTTTAAATAAATTCGGTTCACCGTTGATTTTCACAGAGGAACCAACCACCTGAAACGGATGCTCAAAGTCCAAATACAAAAATGTATTCAAGTTTCAGTGACGAGAACTCCTCGCCCTCATAATAAAAAAGTGAAGAAAAAGTGACCGAGGCAGCAGCATCGTTACACGTCACTCTGCTCCGACTGAAGAGTGACCGTTAATACCTCCTCCGCTTTTATATCTGGAAGCTCAGACTCCACTTCCTGTTTGACTGTGGCACTAACAGAGCACGCCGTCTCCTCGACCCCATCTTCTGTCTTGATAAAGGAGCTCAGTGGATGATCAGTGAGAAGCTTGTTGGGTGATGGCGTAACATCGATGTACGACTGAGGAGACAGGTCAAAGGTCAAAGGTGTGCAGGTATTGGACTAGGGTTAATGCTTCAATTTTGACGTTACTTACATTTTTATAATCTTCGAAACAGGAGGGATGGAAAATCTACGAAGAGAAAACAAGTGAGACCGATGTTACTGGAGTCCAGTACACCAGATATATTTTACCACAAGTTTAAACGTGTGTGTTCTGGATAAGACACAGGTGATGGCACAGACGATGAATATTCCGAATGACCCATAATAACTGAAGACTGTTACACATTTACTGTAGCAATCAAGAATTAGGGAACACTAAGTAAATGGTGTTGGTCGTATAGGAGCATGGTCACTTTGTGATGTGTACTCCACCTTATCGTCAACCCTGATGGCGTTTTTCAGGAACCAGTCTTCCTCTTCTTCCACCCAGTATGTCTCAAACTGCTCCTGACAGATTTCACATGACTGCAACAGGAGAAAAGACTTTCATTGCTTACTTTTATTTAGACTCTTGACACAAACATGTTGCTATTCTGGTACAACACTTCTGCTGTCAATGTAAGAATGATCTGTACAATTTATGACAAGTAAAACATTTCCATTTGAATCATGTGACCTACACTACTCTGTGTAACATGTGGTGTTTTAGAGGGAATGTTCCCATAGCAACACTCCTGAGTGGCTTACCTCTCCAACCTGGTCTTTTGTGGCCTTCACACACTGGACCTCCTTCTCTTTTGCTGCAGCCTGATTCTTCTGAACCTCAACCTCATTCTCCTTCTCAAAGAACAGACTTTTTGCTCGCTCCTCCAGGTCAGCGATCTCCTCAAATTCTATCCAGTCCTAAAGGAGCCACAAAAACATACAATGGTTTTTACAAAGAACAAGCAGATAAACCAGTATGACACAGCGTTTCGATCCCCTATGTGTCTGGGGTCTCTGAGAAATTTAGGAGGATCCTCCAAAAACATGACATACCGGTTCAGTTTCAACCAATCAACTCAAACAGAGGCTGGTACACCCGAAGGACAAGACACCAAGACATATACAATGTAATGTTGTTTATGCTGTACAGTGCCAGGAAGAATGCAAGGAACTGTACATTGGTGAAACCAAACAACCTCTCCAGAGAAGAATGGCACAACACAGACATGCCACCTCTTCAGGTCAGGACTCAGCAGTCCACTTACACCTAAAGGAAAGCGGGCATTCCTTTGAGGAAAGCCAAGCACGGGTACTGGCCAGAGAAGACCGGTGGTTTGAGAGGGGTGTCAAGGAAGCTATCCATGTCAAATTGGAAAAACCATCCTTAAACAGAGGTGGTGGGCTAAGGCACTTCCTATCACCCATATACAATGCAGTCCTCCACTCCTTCCAACAACAAACCAAACATTCACACCATTTCAGGAGACCTGGTGATTCACCACCATTTGAGTCAGCAGACAAAGGAGAGACACCTCATAACTATGACCTGGATCATTGAGAATCTACACAGACAATCTGACACTTGAAGTGCCACAGCTTTAGATAATGTCACCAATTGATATTAAGCTTACTTCAACATAAAAGTGGAAACCTTCGTGCGAGTGCTCACCCTGAGTCCGTAATACCAGCGGCGGTGGGTGACTTTCTTGCTTGGGACCTTCCCGTTGTGGTTCTGCCGATAGTGCCAGTCCAGATGGTCACCATAGAGGTCAGGTTGTCGAGATGAGAACCTCATACTGCACAATCCACACTGGGTCCCAGAGTACAACTTGGTCACCACACTTTCATACCGTCTGGAGGTGAAAAGAACAAATGAGGCCATAAAAACCATCAAAACAAGCGAGCTACTGACAACGGGCCAGAATCCACTCACAGTTTCATTGCTTCGATTGTAAAGCTACGGAGGTCAGGGACATCGTTATCTAACAACTCTGGGTCATCCTCATCATCCTCCTCTGCAAGAGGTGAGCCAGCAGGAGCGGTGCCTGAAGCTGAAACATTTATAGTAAAAATACAAAGATAATTAATTACAAACAATAAATGGGGACATTTACAACAGATTCAGATGGTCAACAACAATGGAGAAAAAGAAGGTCTTATGCCAGCGCTGTGTCCATCAACCAACTACTACCTTAACCAAATAACCAAGTTGTATTAATACTGTTCAAAATGAGCATGTAGACATTTCTATATGCAGTGTTGTTATGACCCAGTAGTATGGAACACGCCCAACATATTTACCAGTGCCCGACGTCAGAGTAGCCTCTGGTTGTGCAGCTTTGATGATGCCGTTGGAAATAAGTTTGGACAAAAGCTCATTAACATCCATTTGACCAAAGTGGTTTTCTGTGGGGGCAATCTGTGGAGCTGCAAAAAGAAACCCCAAGAGTCATGCACGTGCACTTAGAAAATGCTGTGGTCTTCATTAAGGGGAGGAGCTTACTCTGATGTCCAAAAGGCACTGCGCTCTGAGATGGGAATGATTGGTTGAGGCTTCCTAGAAGGTTCACCTAAAATAAAGAGACCACAGAAAGTTTACATTGAATCAGACAGCTGATAGCAGCACACGTAACAGTGTAAGTTAGAAGTAACTCACAGGTTGCTGCATGCTGAGGCCAGGGGCAGACGGGTTATAGAAGGAAGCAGAGCCCTGCTGGTTAAAGGCCGGCGCCTGAGCCGAGTATGCCATCTGTCCGACAGGGAACTGAGGGTCTACAGGCTCTGGAAAATGCTGACCCATGTTTAAATTCTGCTGTGGACCCATTGGGTTCTCATACATTGGGGGGACAATGGGCCTAATGGGTGGCTGCAAGTTGTGTTGAGGAGGAAACCTGCCCGGGACCTGTTGACTGTGGACAGGATCATAGACTGGAGCACCACCCTGATGGGGCATATCGAACCTTGGTCCCGCCTGCATAGGTCCATCAAAGCGCCGTGGACCAGGACCTTCAAACCGCATTGGGCCCATCTGATTCAGAGGGGTTTCGAAGCGCATTGGCCGCTGGTTTTGTCCAGAGCCAGGCCCAGGTCCCATGTTGTTATATCGCTCATAACGGGCTGGTCCTGGCCCCTGTCCATCAAACCTGTTTGGGCCATGGGGGTGAGGTTGACAGTCAAACCTCCCCATTCCATCTCCAACTCTCATTGGCCCATGTCCATCAAACCTCTGAAGAGGGCGACCACCATCCAGCCTGCTGGGACCTTGGGGATGAGGGCCCTCAAACTGTGTCACATCATCATAATGCTCAGGGCCTCCGCCTTCATACCAGCCTGGGGGGTTAGCTCTGGACGGGCCTCTGTGAACAGGTCCATCATAAAGTGAGGTGGGGTGACCTCCATCATAAGGAGGCGTGTGTCCTGGCGAATCACGGTGCAGACGGAGAGAAGCCAGTTGTCCCCCAGGGCTTGGCCCTGCATGAGTGGATTTTGGAGGTGGAGGATGAGTGTGCGAAGGGGGTCCATCCAAATTGAGAGGCCCATCATCAGAATGCTCACTGTTGGGGCTTTCAAAGCGTGGAATCGGGCTCATCTCTGAAGGCTCTCTCTGTTGAAGAGGTGAAAGGCGCTCACGCTCAAATCTTGGGCCTGTTGAATCCAGACTACCTGGACTTGGACATTTCCTGTGGACCACTGGCCCAGACGACTGGTCGGGCCTCCTTGGGTCAGACACCCGGGAGTCTGCAGATGGGCCATACTTTCTTGGAGCATCGTAGCCACTCTTCTGGTCTTCATCATACCGCTGGCGCTCCATTAGTGGCGAGTTCCACTCTCGCTCATCTGAAATGATAAATTCTATAAGGATATTTTCTAAAATATTTGTGACTACACATTTTGCTGTACACTCGGCACACTTACTGGAGTCTCGTGGGTCAGCTCTCCGCCTGAAGCGCAAACCAGGCAACGATTTCAGTTTGGGGAACTCCTTACCATGGTTGTACTCCTCAATCATGGGAACAGGTGGCACTCGCTGGTCCTCATTCTCTTTACTCCGTCTCTCATCTATGTGAAGTTATCGAACATGAGTGATATGTAACAGAGTAGGCATCCCTAAATATTCTACTGTCATTAATGACCTATTGAGAATGCTAAATCCCTACTAACACTAACCAACAGATAAACAACAGTTATAATCCTGAACTCACCTGAGGCATCTAGAGGGACCCTGTTGTATCGGTGCAGTGAAGGTCCAAGGTTCTGGTCATCTGCTTTCTCACTCGGTGCCAACTCCTTGCTCTCTCCAGAATTCTGCTCACCCTCCCACTCCCCCACATTGGGTCGGTGGGTGACCTGGGTTTTTTTCAGCTTGGACTTGTGTTCGTAGTAGGACAGTTCAGCGGCATCCATGGTTTCCAGAGGGTGGGGCTCAGAAGAGGAGGGTGTGGGTAACAGTGACTGCTTCTTCGAGAAAACTCCAGAGTCATCCCAATTCCCAGAGTGCTGCTGCTGTTGTTTCTCTTCCTGGTACTGGAAGAAGGTTTTGATCTTGTGTGCAACATTAAGGAAATCCTCCTGGGAAATTTCACCACTCTCCAGACGTTTGCTGGCCTGCAGAATGTTTAAAACAACTGGCATAAGTACAAGAACTGACTTGTGTGATTCAAAGAAATGAAAGTTTGTGAAGATTAACCTTTTTCAACTATGTGCTGTGCTATGTTGTTTATCTTGTGGAAAACATTCATTATAAAAATCAGCAATCAGAAAATAAAGTGTAACATCTTTTTAGTCATTTCTGGATAAAGACGTGGGACATGCCAGCTTTTTTCTCCATCAGCACATTAATGCCTTACCCTTCTCAGCAGGTCTTTCTTGGAAGCAGCGTTGAGGATTTCAGGAATCTGCAGGTTGGGATCCACATTAAGTCGGTGCTTTGGTGTTCTAGAAGTTGGGGGTCGATTTGGAGTGCTGTACTGTTTGTGTCGTGGCAGTCCAAGCTTCGTGTGGGAGTCTTCTGATGGCTTGAGACTAAAGATAAATCATTTTAACTTACTGGTCACCCTCTCCAACCCTTGGCTCAGAAAAGGATTCATTAATCCCAAAGACAGTGTTACAAAAGACTTTACAACAGAAGCTAAAACTTACTGCTTGTTCTCCTCCCAGCCACTCCTCCAGCGATGAGGAGCATCCTTGTTCTCCTTGCCTCCTCCATCATGGCTACGTGGAGAGTGGTTGTCTCTGGTTTCAGAGTGCCGCTCCTCCGTTGGTCTCTTCAACCTTCTGGCCTCCAATTGGTTCTTTTTGACTGAAAGCCTGTCCTCTCGTCCAGGTTTGCCATGACCCATTTCCTCTGGACGGAGCCGTCTAGCCTTGTTTGCTTTGCGAGAGGGTGAAGGAGACAAAGAGCTGCTCCTGACTCGGCTCTTCGGCGAGCGCCTTTCCTTTCTTTTAGGGGAGGTGCCAGGCGAGCGTGACCTGGACCGTGAACGGGGACGTTTCCTAGCATGTGTCCGAGCATTCCCACCAGACTTCAAATCAGCCTTCTCTGTCGACTCACTGTGCTCATGTTTGTTCACTGTGCCATTCATAACCCTCCCTTTGCCAGATCTCTGAGGCTCACCTCCCCGAGTATCCTCCTGCCGCTCCTTCTTTTCAGCACTTCTTTTCTTGTCCTTTGCCTCATCGTCTTTGTTGTCCATCTTGTCATGTGAACGTTTCTTCAGCCTTGGATCTTTCTTGGGGTCGGCTGACTTCTGGGCTTCAGTCTCTGATTGCTTGTTTTTAGGCGAGATCGTTTTGCTCATTGGAGGTGGAGACTTGGATTTAGACTTCTCCTCAAGCACCTCTTTCTTTTGTGTCCTGGTCTTGTCTGGCTGACTGCACTTCTCAGGAGTCACAGCAGCATTTCCAGTTGTGACCACATCTGCTTTTCTCTCCGCAGACTGCTCTTTGGGCTGAGGTGCAGTTGGAGGGCCAGGGCGGTTTAAGCGGGGGTCTCGGGTGGACGACTTGGGTTCTGTCTGAGGGGGGATCCAGGGCCGGACCACTGGCGCAGCTTGGGTGGTAGGCTTGGATGTCATGCTGGGAGTAGCGGGAACTGGAGCTGATGATGGCAATGTAAATCCTCCAGCCTGCAAACAAAAAATATATTTTTTAGTTTTTACATAACAAAATGAAAGGTTTACCCAAAATATTAAGGAAGCAACCAACCAACTGGGCTTTTGTCTGCTCAAGTTCCAGCTCAATCTTTTTCTGCTGAAGTTCCAACAGTTGTTTCTGTTTGGCAAGAAGCTGATTCTGTTTAGCCAGAAGCTGCTGTCTGATCAGTTGCTCCTGAGTCAAATTATACTGGTTTGTGTTTGAGGTTGACTGTGGAGCGGGTTCTGTAGCTGGTGCTGGAGGCTGTGGGGAGGATGAAGGCTGTGGAGGAGGAACTTCCTCAGACTGGCAAAGAAATGGGATTAGAGTTAGATAACAAATGGTATAACCTTCAAGCAATTTAAGATAAACTCCAACCTAATTTGTGCACTCTTTAAATATTTGAGTGAATGACAACAATGTGTTACAGAAATCAAGAAGTAATCTGAATTCAGTTTCTGGTGAGCTCTGCTCATTTTTCTTAACGTAGTGTGTCCTCAATTTGCCGTTACAATCACATTTTCCGGGAAATTTGCGGGATGAAAACCCAGTAAAACATATGTAATAACATACATAAGTGCGGAAAAAGATGATGTTGTAGATGTATGGTAGTTGTAATCTTTCCCGGTAAATTACCTTAGGACTGAAAGATAACAGCTGTATATTTAGTCTGTGCAGATGTGACAGAGCAGTCGTTTTCTGTTATGACTCAGCTCACCTGTTTTAAAAACTTGGGGTTGACATGGATGCTGGCATTGACCGTGGGTGGAAGAGGCTTGATGGGCCAGGCTGTGTCAGCAGAGTTGACCCGGACATCCAGTGCATATAGTTTCTTCAGAGGAAATACTTCATCCCACGTCGAACGCAACTTGAAAAGGCTCTTTCTAGTGTTTTCATCAACCTACAAACAAAGGACATTGCTTTGTCTATAACAAGCTTCTGTGGCAGACTTGATAGTTATCAAATCAACTTTAGCTAAGTAAAACATTACAGAAATTTATTACATCTATAGTGTATTGAGTGCACAGGGGCAGAGAGCACATCATATTAAAAGCAAGCCAACACAGAGTGAATCGAGTTGCTCAGAAGGTAGCGCAAAAAATATTAAAACTCAACAACAAAGGCAACAAAGACTGTACCTTTTCAAAGACACATATAAATGAAGTGATTAGGTTTTTAGCAAACACTGCAAGGTATTCTCCTCCAACATTCTTCACTATGGAATCCACTAAGTACAAAAGTGGTAGCTTCTCAGTAGGTGGGGCCTAGAGTGATAGAAAACTCAGAAGTTTAGAACACAACAAGGGATAAATTCAACATTCAGAACAAATATTACAAAAATTATTGTGCTAATTGCCCCCCCTATCCATTTAGTTAAAAAAAAAAAAAAAAGGCTGTTCTGTAAAAAGGGTGATGGCAAGCCAAAAATGAAGTCTGTGCCATGGGCAAAGGTCCCAGCCCTGGGTATAAAATCCACGACATCGCTCAGTCCAACATCAGCGCTGAAAATCCAGTCAGTCACCATCAAAGATGAGATCACTTTTGTGATCCCGGGCAGGAACAACTTCAACGTGCCGATTCGGGCTGTAGAGCGGATCCCTAGGAAGATAGTACTCCTCCCCAAGGACAGGGACCAGTGATACCTCCAAAGAGGGTCTTCACAACCACTCTTTGTACTTTACCCAATGTCCCTTCTCAGTTTGGCTCTTCAAGTGGACATACCAAGCTGGGGGTTAGGTTGCTGTTCTTGAGCTTTCATGAACCTCAAAGTGTTACCCCAACCCACAGGTTTCAGTGACCAATGAAAAACAACAAATCATTTTAAGAAGCCTTAAACTTCAACAATAAATAACTTCCATATGTACTGTGGCTAAACTAGAGGTGGCCGACCACCATCTGAAGAGAATCAGCCCAAGCAGAGCAAATGTAAACCAGAGGCAGACCAATAAATTACACTGGAAATAAAAAATGACAAAAAGCACATTTAATATTTTTTATTTTTAACATTTTAACCAGTCATTGACATTTCAGAAAAGTTCACTAATGAAAAGCAGAAAACTGTTAGTGATCTGATTAGGGAGCAAAGAGCTGCATGGGCAGAAAAACAGCGACCACGCAAGAAAGTGCCGACTGAGGATTTCCTTCAACCACCTGGGCTTTCACAGCCCGCAACATCCAGACTACAACCCATGAAACATATCAATAGAATCTGGCCTGAGTAAGCAGGTGTACAGTGTCACATGTCATCGTTGATCATCGGGGCTTTAAATAACCAGGCCGCTAAACGATCAACTTGCCCCTCGCTGGAGTGCTAAATAACGGGGAAAAGAGACCAAAATACAGCCGACCCCCATGACTGACGGTGCCTCTGCAGGGTTACCAAGAGCTGTCTAATTTGATGTGTTTCACGGGTGCGTTTGAAAATGGAAGCTACGCTGGTCCACGCGGCGGCTGTAAAAAGGGTTTAACTTTACCACGTCCCTCGGACACCAATTAGTTCGACCATAAACACAAGTATTAAATAAATTTCGGACAGTCTAACGACGAGGCTTTTGGTTCAGAAATGTTCTTGTGGAAGATAAAATGGTGGATTGTTACAGGTAGGCCCGAAACCACATGGAGCCCCGACCCACCGTATGTTTCGTAACCATTTTAACAGTTACTTTATTATTCTATAGAATGCTGTCGGCGAACTTTGTAAGTAATTTGATCGAACGAGCAGCGAAATAACAAGACTACTGTTGCCAAGCAGAGAACCAGGAGGGAGCTGTGGTGGCAACAGCAGGCGCCATGTTGGGCTGAGAGCTAACAGGAGCCAACATATGGCAGAATCAAGTCAAGATACGCTGATATACATAATCAGAAATTAAAAATGCTATATTTATAAAAACCTTGCTTATTTGCGCTTCAATAATTGCGACGATATCCTTGGCGAAGTTGATGTTTTCCTCGGCCAAAATGGTCAGCATGTTGATGTGAGGCTTGCTATTGAATGTCAAGTCTTCCAACGAGGACTGATACTCTCGGCAGGCATCCGCCCTCGCTGCGTTGTCGTCCATCTTTGAGCTGCTCGACCCCGGGAAACCTACACCAGCCTGATCAACACCCAATGCGTTGATTGTCAGGCAGTCCATGTACTCATCTAGCTAGGTGTTGGGATGGAAATAAACAAATAGCGCAAATAAAACTCAAGAACCACCCCTCGTCCTTCCTGAAACCGTCTGCGGAGACAACAAAATGGCGACTGTGCTAAAGGTTGCCTACGTCACCTGAAAATCCAAACGACGGCGACGGCTCCGTCCTATTGGTCGACGGGCTTGCGCTTTTATCTAAATGGACCAATCATGTTTGGGCCATGTGATTACATAACCACAGATACGAAAACAAAAACGTCCCTAAGTCTTACGCCATACTGTTGTTTGGCGTCAAAGGTTTGTTTTTGTCACAATGCATTTATGTTTAAAACTACAAACGATATACACCTGTAACCAATTTTTAAATAAAACGTATTTTTCCAATGTCGTTTTTTTTCTCGCCGTCAAGTACATACATATTCAGCAGAGGCCGGAGCAACAATTATCTTTCTGTTCCGATGGAATGAACTCATTGCTGTCTTTGATCACTTCTGCTGTGATCACTAATGTGTCCACCAGGTGACGCTAGGACCCACCAATACGAGGGAACACGCTCTCGTTTGGGAGGGCTGAGAACAACTTCCGGGTAATAAAAAATAATCACCTGCAACATCCGTTCTCTCGTAGCTAGCGCCATGGCTGCAGTGCGTAGCGCACCCGTGTCTGTGAAATCAGACAGTGGCACGGACCGCTCAGAATCGGACTCTGGCTCCGAATCGGACAGAGATGTTCGTGAAGCCGAACCGATGGAAGTGGAGGAGGGGGAGCTGGAGCCAGAGGACATATCCGTTAATCGCTCTCTGAAGGAATTGCTGCCGGTAAGTCTCCAGACCAAGGCCTTTTCACAACACCGGCACTGTCGTCTTCTTCTGGCGGCGGGATCACGGGGAGCGATCGAATTTGTGGACTTTGGGAAGTGATTGTTAACTAATTATCCGCACATCTGGCTATTTTTCTTCTTAAATGTGACACCTTAATTGCAGTGGGGTTAGCGGTCACTTGTTGCTGTTAATTACGGTGTCGCTGATGATATCACACCACCACAAATGATTCTGTCTTAACAGAGGAAATTTGGATGAAACTGCTGTTACTTGTCAAAGTATTACCATTGCAAGGTTCAGCTTTTCCCCGGCAGCAAATTTCGATTATTTTTTAACTACTGTATTGTCTGGCACAAATATCCTGTCTAAATAAATTTATGTCTTATCGGATGAGAACTTCAGTAGCAAAGTGGAAGAAGTCTTAATACAGTTAGGTTTTAGTACATAGTACAGACGGATGGATAAATATGCTTTACTTATTTCTCTTTTAGGACACAAGTCGCAGATATGAGAACAAAGCTGGAGCCTTCATCACTGGAATCGACGTTAATTCAAAGGTACAACAGTCGGACAGCCCACACAAACGGCCAAATTCATTGGTTATATAAAGTCGACGTTGACATGTGCAGGAGTGAACAGAGCTTTACCAGAGTTCACCTGAGGCTGAAAATTTTCAGAAACTTTTTCCAAGTGAAAAAGAACAGTTAGCTGTTAATGGATCAAGCAAACCTACTGGAAGTGACCTGTTAAGTCTGTGTTTATCAGGAGGCCATTGAGAAAAAAGAAAAGCGAGCGAGGCGTTTCCATTTCTGTGCTGAGCAGAGTGGCAACCAGCATGACGTTTACATGGACAAGGAGCTGATGAAGAAAGGTGAGGAAGCAACCATGCTGTTTTCAGCCACATATGTTTGATTAGACTGTGTTTTCACTAAAAGCTGGCATCATCATCATTATCACCATCCTCCTCCCCTTCTTATTTCTGCTCTGCTGTGGCTTTCAGCTATCCCAAGGTTGCGACTAGAGGCTGTCTATGTGATGGGTGTGGATGACATGAGCACCCAGGAAATATTTCGATATTTTAAAGAGTATCCTCCAGCACACATCGAATGGATCAATGACACATCCTGTAAGTTTTACAAAGAGAAATTCTCACTCTCATTTTGAGTCCCAAGATCAGCTGAGTTTGTATGTTTCTGAACGTTCCCCAGGTAATGTGGTTTGGCTTGATGATGACACATCTGTTCGAGCCCTTGTCAACAGTAGTCGGGTGCCCAAAGCAGAAACTGTTACAGTGGAGCCTGCAAAAGAGAGCCAAGGTGTGTGGAGTTGAATAACCCTGCAGATGGATTCCTGGAGCCATTCTTGGATGGGAAGCTTGTGTGCACTGCTGGTCCCCCAGTAGACTGATTTTTAAAAAAACAAAAACAAAATCAACCCATAATGATAGTAATTTGGGAGAACTGTCTCATTTCTGCCCTTACTGGCAGAAAAGTACAACATGCATATTAAACCAATGTTTTGAACACATGCTTTACACTAAACAGATCATGAAGGTCAAAGATCAGATGATGAAGGAGAGGAGGGCGAGGTGGAAGAGGAGGAGGAGTCGGAGTCGGTGAAAAGGGGCAGCGATGAGGAAGACAGCGATGGAGAGGCTGAGCAGAAAGAGAAAAAGGTGGATGGCGATCAGGCAGACTTCATTCCAATCACTGCAGCACAGATTGGCTTTATTGATCCTCTCCTGTAATGATGGTGTCTGTCAGGTGGATGACCTGTCGGCCGCCGAGAGGGAGTCTCTGCTGCGAAATGAGCTGCGACCTGCCATCAAACCCTTCAAGGGAAACAAACTCTTCTTGCGCTTTGCCACACAAGGTTTCTCTTTCTCTCATTGTTCTATACTGTAGTTTGAGCAATTAGAAAGCTCATTCAAATTTAGCGGTCAGTAAAGTGAAGAATACAGCTGGTAAAGTTTCTTTTTTGTACACTCTAATTCCAAATTTTGAAGACACACATTTGGATGACTTCAATAACATTAGCTTAAGCTGGCCAATGGTGAAACTGTAACATTAAATAAGCAAACATCCTGTACCCGATATGACTTTACTTGAACCACTGGCATTGATTATTATTATCTGACTTGTGGAAATTGCAGATGATGACATGGCCATTGTGTTTTTGTATGCAGATGATAAAAAGGAACTGGGCGCTGCAAGGCGAAGCAGATATTACATGAAGTATGGAAACCCAAATTATGGAGGGATGAAGGGAATCCTCACTAACTCTTGGTAAGACTCATTGATGCTCTTTTTGTCTTCATCTAACCTCCAGAGTAAAACGCGCTGACATTTGCCAGTCTTTATTTTACTGGCAGAACATAATGGAGTATCATTGTGAGTCAATGAAATAGTGTAATCACCATGATGGGATATAAAAAGGTGTCACAGGATGATGTGATTATCTTCTTCACTTCTCAGGAAAAGGAGGTACCACAACCGGCGTATCCAGAGAGATGTCATCAAAAGCAGAAAGCCTCTGATTGGCGACAGCATGGGGCACACACCTCCGTACACGCATCGACACTCTGGTAAAAGCACAAAGATAACCGACTCTGCTAATCATCAGTAACATCTTTATAAAACAGTTATGCTGTTTGCTCCCAGTCATCCATCCTTTCACTAGCTCCTGACCTTTTCTGTCTTCAGCTGACCTAGTCAACTTACCAGAGGAACCCATCAAGGAGGAAGAAGAGGAAGAGGAGGTTGTGGATGGAGATGAAGATATGGACTCTGATGATCGGGTGGTGGAGTATAGAGAGCGAGGTGAAAAGGGTGGCAGTTCCCGCCCTCCGGGGGCCGCCCTTCGCAGCCGGGTGGAACGTTCTCCTTCACCTTGGTCAGAGTCTGATGAAATGGACTATGACCTGGAGCTAAAAATGATTTCTACACCATCACCAAAGAAAAGCAAGAAGATGACCATGTATGCAGACGAGGTGGAGAGTCAACTGAAGAGCATACGGTCAGTCAATGTGGGACAGAAAAAGAGTGTAGCAGCTGATTTTAACTTTTTTCTTAAAATCAATGCTGGAATTTGACCAACCATTCACCAAACACGTTGTTTGTTTGTTTTTTTTAACCAGAAACCGAATTGGGGGAGCAGTCGCACACGACAGACCCAAATCAGTGTCCCCAACTAAGGTGATGGACGTCCGACAGCTGTTGGAGGAGAAGAGACAGGGATTGTCCCAGAACAGACAGCTTTGTCCAGTGAGCCCCAGCAGAAAGACAGGTGGGCTCTTTAAATACACGTGAACATTGTTGTTTCCAACATCAGAAGCCACAAACAGCTTCATCTCTGTCTCTAGATGTGCGGCAGCGGCTCGGGAAACGGCGCTACTCTCCAGACCGGCAGCGTTCCCTGTCCCCTTCTTCCACCAGTGATGCGGCTCCAGCCAGAGAGCCTAGCAGAGATGTGCATCGAAGACTCGGTGTGGCCATTCAGGAAGGCAGAGGTCCCTTCTCCTCCTCATCTAAAGATAAAAAGACAAGTATGGACCTCTTCCTCATCGTCAATCTGCTCCTCACTAAGGAACTACCAAAAATAACCTATTTAAATTATATTAGAACAGACTGTTAAAAAAATCTTAAGGGCCCTAATTTACTCTATTTTAATACTATATATTGTAGATAGAGACTAATTATGTTTAGGGTTAGGGTTGTTTAGGTTGAGCATTTGATCAGACATAGAGATAATGCTTTTATAAAAATGAACAGATCCATTTAAGTTCTAAAGTGCTACCTGGCTTCCTACCTGCAGGGGGTCTCTGGAGTAGACTCGGTTCTGGAAATGATGAGAGCAGCTGTGGACGCCACGAGCATCGGTCAAGCAGCCGGCCTTCAGTTCTCGCCTCCTCCACACGGAGGAGTCGAGATGACAGAGCGAAGGAGGAGGAAGAAGAGGTGGTGACACCAGCAGAAGAGGAGGACGACTCGACACTGCAGAAGATGTGGGGGGCCATGATCAAACAGAAACAGGAGAGACTCAGCCACAAAATGAAAAAGAGCAGGTTGGATAACCTGCCCTCGCTGCAGATCGAGATCAGCCGAGACAGCAGCGAGGAGTCGGATGCCTGAGAGTTGAGACAGAAGCTGATCTGAGTCTGGGAGGGTTCAACAGGAGCAACAGGGCCTCCTGTTTAATATTTCCCCTGGTTAGCATCAGCCCTCCACTTCATGTGAGGTCACTCCTTCCCTCCTGGTGGTGTTCGATGCATCCTGAACATTCAAACCCGCTGGTGGGATGGATGCGTCCGAATTTGTCTTCTTCTGTCTGCAGCTCGACTTCACATCCAAGTAAAAACTCCATTTGCAGACTGTCTGTGTCCATGTAGGATGGGGAGGTGAGGACAAGTCAACACACCACAGCAGAGTTGTGTCGCCTCCTGCTACCCAAAAGAGCTCAGAGACTAAAGAGCTGCCAGTGTCTTCATGAGATATTATCCTTCATTAGTGACCTGCCTTCTGTGTTATCTAGCTGAGAATCTTTGTGGACACAAACTTCCAGGGTGTTCTGTACATCTGGTCAAATGACTTTTTTTTTTTTCACTTTTTTAATGAAAACATTTGGGGGCCACATGATTCAGGAGATGTTGAATTAACTTCATTAAAATGATATCTGATATTTTATATTGTTTGAATTTTGCTGAAAAGGACACTTTTCAAAATCAAAGAATTAGCAGATAAAGGTTATAGCCAAAACCAACAGATTAATATCAGCTATTCTGCACAACTTTAAGGTGCATATTTGTCTGTGTCACCAGTAGATCAATGTTTCCTGACCCTCATTTCTCCCCTCCCTCAATACAGGGGTAGTGTTAGAGTGGATCAGAGGTTTTTAACTTCTAAACCTGCTGGACTCAGGTGAGAGGGGAGCTCAACTGGGTGTGAGTGCATGTAAAATTGGCTAACTGCTGGTTTGTGGAGGCCAGGTGCATCACCATCTCAGATTTGTGAGGGGAAAAAATGACGGAACCAGTGCGATTACCACCATTCTCAAAAGTAGAAATCCAGCAGCTGTGCTACCATAACAAACCTCAACCCCACATCAACACCTTCAGCTTTAATTACCTTTATTATTGTTACATGAGCTGCTTGAATGAAATTGAGTTTTATTATTTACATTTAAAGAAGAGCTCAGCCAGTCAGGAATTTAATGTCTTTAAATGAAATGTGACCTTTTAATCGTACAGTGATGTTTGATCAGCCAGTTAAAATCAGTCCAAATTCTACTTTTGGCTTCCAAAATAAGAAAATGATTTTCTAAGACTTTATTAGACCAAAATCCAGCATTGTTGCAAGATGGGACATAGAAAATGTTAAAGTAAGAGTTCTCAGCATTTAGACTCATTCTGAAATCAATAGAGAAACACATTCACAGACTGACACAGAAACTCTTTTTGAAAAAATTCAAAGTGACAATGACATCTTTAATTATGCTACTTCCCACCAACCCTCTCAAAATAAAACATTTCCTCATAAAAAGACCAAACAGGAACACTTTTTCATTCAGTGCAATTAAGATAATGACAGTTGTGCTTTAGTCTGTACGCATTTAATTTATTTCATGAGTTTAACAGAGCATTTTGTCATTTTAGTGCAAAGTAAATATCAGCTGGCAGTGAAGCTGCAGTGTGTTAATAATCCAGGTGATGTTAAACTCACGGTTGGTGTTTAAATCTACAGGATGAACTCTGCCTTCTAAGAAGACATGACTGATTCCAGCCATTCAAATTTAACTCCCTTTTGCCAAGTAGTAACTCTAAATGAGGGAAGACCTGAGACGCAGCAAAATATGGCGTTGCTTTATCAGGATCTGCACTTCATGGAGAGACAAGTAAAAATGCTTTATTTCTGACTATATTCCGAAATTTAAAGAAGAGAAGTTGGTTTCATATAATAGTTTGACCGTTTATTGCACAGAATCTAAGACCAGATCTTTGAAACTTATCCAGAATCCCATCTCCATCCTTTGACTTTAGGGTATAATCTAAAAAAAAAACCTCATTGATCAATGAAATGATGCCAAAACCTCTGAGATACGTGTGCTGGAAATTTCAGTGGGTCTTCTGAACAAAGGTGGCCAGGAAGAGGAGTTATGGTCCAGGTTCATCTGCCCACCTACCACACTGCAAACAGCACAACACGAATGGCTGAAGATACAGCAGCAAGGATGAGCTACATAATTCTAATCCTGCCTAACAGGTTTGTTTAAACAGGAGCCTTTGAGTGGGTTGCAACTGTTCTCATGTTGACTTTGGATAGTAAAAGACAGTAGAAACGTTGAGGAACGTGAAGTTGCTCTCACCTGAACACCTCCACAGCTCTGCTGCAGCTTAGTGACCCTGCTGTAACAAGAGTTCGAAAGCATCAGATTCTAGTTCTCAAGCGCCAAGATTTGGATGGAAGACAATTAATCTGCTTTCTACATGGCAATTTTTGCCAGTAAATGTGTGGTGATTGTAACTATTCATATTCACTTAATGCCACCTGACCTGACTTACCGCTGCAGAGTGACTCAACTTGTCAAAGCGAAACTTCAGGTTGGATCTGGGGGAGTTTTTATTCTTCAGCTCTAGATTTGGAAAACAAAGAGCCCAATGTAAGTTTGAGTGCACAGGCATAAAAATTTGAAAAACTGCAGTGGAGTAGAAAAGAACAGATTCATGTGAAGTTAGGGGGTGGACCTGGATTCCCCAAGATCTGAGGCCCGTGACACTAGCAGCAGGTGACCAACCTGTGGGGCTGCGGCAGACGTTGAGCTGACTTTGAGATTCTTCTGTTACCGTGACCTGAGGAGGAGAGAGACACGAGGGCTTACAGACACAATAGAAGCGCCTTCTCTTGGAGACAGCTCAGTGATGCTCACCAGGTGGGTGTCGTCACCAGGGACACTGAAACTGCAGCTGCTGGAAGTCGATCTGGAAATTTTGCCGCTCTCCTTCTTCGTGTGGATCCTGCAGAGAAAAGTAACAACACAGACAGCTGAGATGTGCGGAGGTAAATTTATCAGCTTTGATTATAAATTAGAGTTACGATGACCTGGGCTTAAATACATCAATCCAGTCATAAATGCTCCCACTCAGACAAACACACCTGTCCCGTTGTCCCACCTCTGGAGAGCTGGGATTGGACGGCACCTCTGACTTCACCTCCAAGGTCTGGTGGCAGGAGTCAAAACTCCTCTGCTCACTGAGTAGGCTGACACAAACACAGGAGAAGAATCATTCCTGGCCTGGTCACAGGCAGAGCTTCAGTAAATAAGATAAAACTTCACCTCTTGGGGTTGTGTCTGTCTGTTTGACTGTCAACACTCAGGAGACGGGGAAACAGCCCCGAACGTCTCTTTACAGGGGACTTGACATTGAACTGCCATTAAACAAAATGATCACAACAGCTGTTAGCTGACTGTTAAACTGTGCGTTAAACAGTCTCCTTATGTTGAAGAGAGAACAAATAGAGAGGACGGTTTTCGCATAATTGAGTGTTGTTGCACCAAAACAGTTTAGATACCAACTGCTCATCAAAAATGAAGAAAGCTTTTAAAATCACATTCATGGGAAGCGAACTCACCTCAGCACTAATATGGGCCAGACCCCCCCCACTGAGACTGGTGGGCAGATTGGCTCCACCCCGTGACATGGTCTCCATGGAGACGCTCCGCCCCCGCATGGCCCTCTGACACAGAGGAGGAAACATACATCACATCAGTACTGGGGCGGGGTTAATTCACTAATGCACTCGTGTGAGTCCGAACCTTAATGGATTCCAGCAGACCTCCATGTGCATGTCCATTCTCTGCCCGCCCCTCCTCCTCTGATGTCAATCCCAGCATGCACTGGGAACGTCTCTGCAGGTCGTCATGGAGGCTGTCCAGCAGGGCAGCTCGGGTACGTTCCTACACACACACACACACACACACACACACACACACACGTGTGCGCAAGTACAGACGCAAACACCCACAGATGCAGACACAAACGAAAACATAGATGCAAACGCACAAAGATGCAGACACAAACAGACACAAACACCGACAGACACACAAACACAGAGACACAGAAGGAGACACACACACAAATCAAGCATACTCAGACACATGTTGGGAACAAGACTTGCAGCCTTGTGGAACATCTTTTCAAAGTGAATGTGTCTGGGATGCATCAGTTGAACATTACATTGTCTATTCTGCCACTGAACACGTTGTGTTTGTACCTCTAGCCGAGCGAAGCGGTCACTCTTGTAAGAGGCGAGCTCTGCGTTGATTAGTTTAGTCAGAAGAAACTCTCTGAATTCCCGACCCTGAACACATCAAATACAAATGGTGAATCAGAACACACGTTTGTTTACTCGGTTGTGTTCTTCAAACTGACGTCTCACCTTTCTAAAAACAGCTGGATTTGGAAGAGGTGGTCCAAACAGAGGCACATCTTCCCGTGCTGTGACCGACACCTGTCAATCACAATCACTTGATGTATCAACATTTTACAGAGAGATTAATATCAAGAGTTGATAATAAGGAAATGGATTAAAAGGGTAGAAGCACTTATGCCTCTCTGCTAAAATGTGACTTCGGTAAGAGAAAGAAGCTCTTTTTGATGATGCCATCATCCCCTGTGCTGACGTTAGACGAGGCACATAAAAGAAACAACACACAAAGACAGCCATTGTCTCAAATCAAACATTTGAAAGCGCTCACTCTTGAGAGGAACTCATATATTTAGCCTCTCAATGTGCAAAGCATCAAAATCAAATAAAGACAGGGGTGGACCCCTTTTTTAAGAAGCACATATAATGTGAGAAACGAGAAGTGGGGCACACTGATACCTTGTAGCTGGTGCTGTCTGAACAGGGCTCTTCCACTTGCACGAGGATGAAGGCATGTAAGAAGTTGGAAGCGATCATGTCAGGGACAAAAGGTGTGGCCTCTTCCTGGAACACAACTGCTACGATATCATTTCCTATGTGCCGTTTCCTCTGCAGCTGTGGGACAGACGTAAAATATGTCACATTATATGAATTGCTGATGTCTTTCTTTGTTCTGTTCTGAAATACTGTGTCATGTTGGTAGTGATGCCTCATCTCATCTGACGCTCTGGTTAATTTTTTGTTATGTGAACGCATGCTGTCATTTATATGAACACTTTGTCATGTGTCATCCATGCTGAGTCATGTTTAGTATTGCTGACTCATGCATTTGCTGGTTCTTCTTCATCCATGTCCTGTTTGTTGTTGTTGTTGTTGTTGTTGTAGTGTTCTTTACCTGCTGTGCATCTCCCTCAGTGAAGGGCAGCTTGGTAGACACGTGGAACATGATCTCCTGCTGTCTGTGCAGGGTGTAGACAGACTGGGAACCAGTTTGACCATGTGACACATCCAGACCTCCTCGAAAACTGCCCGGGGGCGGAGAGAGCAAAGTAAATGTGCAAACCCACCAGGTCTAAAAATACTCAAGCACAGAAGGCCCTTCTTCGATAGAAACATTGATAATAGGAAATGAATGTGTATCTTCTGATGCTTGTGGGAAACACAAGGGGAATTTCTCTCACCCCTTGAAGTCCTGCAGCTCCACCGTGTCTCCCAACAGCTGCAGGAAGTCCTGGAAACCAGGCGTTTCTTCATTGTTACTGAACAGCTCTTCTTCAGACACCTGGTAAACAGGTGAGAGATGGTTTTCACTTCACATTGTAATTTAGAATCGCATTGCAATCTGATTCCTCTGGCTCTACAACAATGGAAAGATTTTTTAATAGAGCCAGAGCGTGTGCAGGTGAAGCTACAGCAACAAAAACAGCCACAGGAAAAGAAAATAATTCAACATCTGATCACATAAAGAAATGCCAAACCTACCAACCTACCAGACAATGCCTGCGACACAGCTGCTAACATTATGGGGCTGGGCTTTATAATGATAATTTAGCTTTAACAGTCTGATATGTTTGGAAAAACATCAATCTTCTTCAAAGAAGCCCCTACCTACCTGACCAAATCTTTGGTAAATGACCCCAAATTTGAAGGTGTTGTTGACCTCGTGCTCATCGTAGTTCACTATTAGCTGAGATGCCTGGAACAGGGAGGCAGGTAAACACAGGATCCTACAGGATCTGTCTGATCCAGTTTGTTATTGAAGCTCACCTTTGGGTAGAGGACAGGACTGAAACGCAGACCCACAGCTTCTTCACAAAGCAACTGTAGAACAAAATACGCAATTTATTAATGATGTGGGTTTAAGGATCACTAGAGAAGCACTCAGAGAGCACAGACCTCCACCAACCAATGGTAAAAAAAATCCTTCACCAGGTTGGCCTTGATCTTTGGAAGCATCAAAGTCCCTCCAGAAACCAGAAATTCCTCAAAATGCAGTTGTCTCTTTCTTGTCCCCTTATCAACATTTCCTGACAATTTCATCATAAAATCTGTTTGTAACTTTGTTAGGTATTTTGCTAACAAACACCTGCTGTTACATAACCTGTATAGCAGAGGTTATACATTGGACTTCATAAAAGTTAACTCAACAACAACGATGACAAACAGTATGGCTCATTGCTTTATTTGATTGTGTGGATCCAGAGATCAGAGTTTGTCTTTCTGTCATTACCTTAGCTAATTCTGGCACACTGGGAATGTCAGGCAACTCTGTTAATGACAATCTGTGGTAGACACTTTTCGAACGAGACCTGAAGGCACAAGAGAGATGTTAATCTGAGTCCTGAATGGTGTCCAGCTCCTTAAAGGGTCTGTGTGTGCATGATGGTGTACCTAATAATGACGTGGAGAGACTCCTGCTCCTTCTCCTCTTCATGCCTCACAGACAACAGCAGGTTTCCCAGACCACTAGATGTGCAAGAGAAGTTTAAATGTTCCTGGAGACAGACAGACAGACAGACAGACAGACAGACAGACAGACAGACAGACAGACAGACAGACAGACAGAATTATATTTGCAATTTAATTTAAGACATTTAACTTTATTCTATGTTCTGTAACTGTAACAGATAGATAGGCAGCATTAAATAAATAATTCAGGGCCTGTTAGCTTCAGCCTGTCTATTAGCATGACATCATAACCTGGAACCTGTCAGCTTTCACTTCATCACCTGAACAGTGGATAAAGTGGTCATGATAAAGCAACCTCACCCTGCCTAAGAAGTGCTTTCTGTACGCTCGCACAGCCTCGCTAATCTCCTCCAACTGATAGCCATAATCCTCTAGTAGCTGTTCATCTTCTCTTCTCAGTTCTCCTTCTTTCTCCTCCCCCTCTTTGATTTCCGTGGAGGTGGGAGGAGGTGTGGGGGGAGGAGCCTCAGGATCCTCGATCCAGTACCCACCAAACTCAGGTAGGATGACCTGAGGATATGGTCCGCCTCGCTCTAGCACCTGCAACACACAGCAGGAAGAGTGTGCAGATGGACGTCTAAAGACAATAATGTGGTGAAGTTCAGTCTTACCTCCTCAATCCTTGGATAAGGAATATAATCATCCTGAAAAAAGCACATAGTAGTTACACACTTTATATAAAATATTCACATGTGCTTTTTTAAACATAAACACACATGTAGAGTAACTCCATGACTGATGATGATGTTGCATGAAGCTTAATTCTCCCCTGATGAAAACAAAATTTAAAGACCTGTTAGCTTTCGTCACAGCCTGTTGACATAATGTTGTGAAAAGGGACTGATCAAAAGATCAACTGGCACTGTGACTTTTTGTGAAGACTGTGAACTGGAGTTTTCTCCACCTTTCCCATTATCTCTGTTTCCAGATGACATGGCTTTGTTACCTTTGGTGCAGTAAATGTTGGAACTCATTTCCTGTTAGCCAAGAAAAGTAAATAGCTGGTTTGGGTATAAACTCAACCAATAATGAATGAATGAATTCACAAAAATAAAACAGTATCAAAGTTTTTTTTAACCGGTTTTTTGGCAGTGAGACGTCATTAGTAGCACCACACACCAGGAACTATGGAAATTAGTTACTCCTTGAAAATATGTCATGTTCTATGAATTTTCACTGCACTGAGTTTTATACTTATAATTATTTTTGCCATCTGCTTTGAGATGGCTCCCAGACAGAGCTGCCGTCTCATGTCAATCTACTTATTTGTTTAAATGCAGGATGGATTTTGTCACTGGCTAATTTTGCCTCGTATGTCAAATCTCATTAAACTATAAGAAGCGAGACTGTTCTTCAGCCTCTGGTGTTGAAAAC